>NW_019174280.1:1715859-1750859 GCF_002260705.1 Seriola dumerili | reverse complement strand
GATTTGTTGCAGAGCTGAGAGCAAGACGAGCTGGCACCACAAATGACACTGGAAGAGATCTGGAGGGAAGATTGAAGCTTAACACTCACTCAATCACACACACACACACACACACACACACACACACACACACACACACACACACACACACACACACACACACACACAAACATATATATATATTCTCCTCTCCTGATGATGTTGGAGGTGGGAATCTTGTGTGGCACAGAACCAAACTTGGGGGGGGGGCATGATGAGAGGAGACTGAAGAAGAGGAGGAGAAACATGAGAAGATGTGAGGAGGAGAGGCAGAGAGGAGCATGGGAAACCCCGATAAGCTTATCGGAATGAGACGCCATCTGCCCCCTGCTTTCCCCGTATCTCCCACTTTCTCCCTCTCCCCGCTCTGTTCCTCACTTTCTCTCTCTTCAAAGTCAGACACTGGCACTAGCCTCTCATGCTAAACGCTAAATGCCACCAGAGGGGAAGCCTCCACGGGGAGATAAGGCAGCAATTCTCCACCGTACGCTAATGCTAGCTAGTGCTGTTTGACATCTCATTATCATCCATCCATCCATCCGCTCATCCATAAGACCCACCAGAGTAACACATCGCTTACGCAGTTCGCACCACTGTGGGCTGTGTCATGTTTTAGTTTCAGTAAAATAATGTCAGAGCAATAAAAAAAAAGTTCTAACATGATTTCTGTGTGATGCAGTCTCTCTCTCTCTTTCTCTCTCCCTCGCTCTCTCTCTCATGGCCTGTATGCCTTTCCAGTTATTATGTAAATCAGTCACAGCGACCCCCACAGAGGTTGATAACTGAGACTTCAACATGGGAGTTTACTAACTGTTTACTCATCTGTTACTACATCATGTTCAAGCCACTTTTTTTTTACTAAATAGTAAGCAACAAACCTGTCCCTGCCGCCACAGTCAGCTGACACAGGAGCAGCAGCAGCTGCTAGAAGAAGTGAACATTTTTGACAGTGAGTGAAGAAATATTTCAATCCGAGAGTTGTTATTTCCTGCACCGCTGTAAACATCTCATCCAACTTAACCTCACACAATTTCTGTGTTACCATTTTCCTGGCTCTGTTACAGGAAGGTGTTCTTAATCCTGCCAACTAAGGTGGAAAATTGGAAAGACTTCAAACACAAAACTGAGGACAACCAACCTAAAATTCAAAAGATCAAACTCCCTACACCACATTTTGTCAAATTCCTATCAAACAGTTTCCTCCTCAGGCTTTTCTGTGTATCTGTTGCTCTGTGCACTGGCTGATTGCATCATTTACACAACTGACTCATATGAAAAATCTAAGACTTACAGACCATTGTCACCTCGGGCGTCTGTCATAGCAGGAGAAGCCAGATGAATCTAATAACATCAACAATGGCTCAGCGCCAAGTTTCCCAATAAGCCAGCATGCACAGAGCCGTGGGTCTGGGAAAACTAAATGAAATGCAGCCACTATGAATAACATCAACTGCTACGGCTGAATGAAATAAATCCATTTGCCAATATTGATATACCACTATTGATCCTTTAAATCCCGAGATGGATCTCCACATTTGTACCTTTTCTCCACAAACGTGTGTGTGGTTACTTGTAAGCGGTTCAGTTACGGCTGCATGATGTGGAAAATATCTGCTTTGAGGAAATCCAGTTATTACAACGAGCAGAGAAAGGTTATTTTAGGTTAAAGACTAATGGAGATGACAGCAGCTGCATGAGCCGCCTTGAGTCACGACAGCCCTGTAAACTGTGATGTAGGCCTGCTCAACTATGGCAAAAATCATAATCACGATTAATTTGATCAATATTGAGATCACAAGTATTTGCTCTGACTCTGGAAACACTATGCATTTATTGAATTTTTAACTGTGGTCTTTCTTGAACTTTAAATACAGTTCAACAAAAAACATAAAATAAAAAAAAAAACGATTTAAAAACAAAAAAGCGTTTCAGTGTAGTTTTTTCTGGTTATACACAATACAAGTTAAAGATATGTGAGCTTTGGCACAGCAGCCAAACAGGGCATGGTCTCTCCTGACTATATCGAAAGTCTCTGAACTGGCAAACTGCTCAAGATGATGCACTCCTATGCATGTTGCTAACGTACACGGAAACGTAACTCGGATGGGGGGTTGGTTTTTGTATCACGTTGTGAAACAGAATGTGGTACAGTATTTGTTTTATCTTATTTTCATAATCGTTGAAAGACAAAATCGTAATTGAAAATAAAATTAGATTAATCCTCCGGGCCTACTGTGACGTGAATAATTACAGGCGGTGCGGACCTGTCCCAGCTTACAGGACTCGGGATAGTCAGCTGACTCTTGATATCTGGTTGTGAATCTGAAGATCACATCTAACAGAGAGAAACATTGAAAAAAATCCTCTGTAGACTGATCTGAGCTCAGTTTGGTATTTGCTGTTGAGATGTTATCTCAGACTATGAGAAGTGAGGAGGTGGAAGTGGAGTGAACAGTTCTGCTGGATTCTGCTTTATTCAGTCTGTCCCTGCCAGGACGCGAACACCAGCTGTGTGCAGATGTCAGGCCGACGTCCTGGCGACTCAAACAGGGAATCAGATGAATGAGTGAGCAGACGCTCAGTTTCTGTCCTGTCTGTGCTCACAGTGACCATCACAGTGGATATCTGTCTGTCCTGAATCATCTGCTACTGACAGCCCATATGTGGCTGTATGAGACGGCATTTATTCCTTAAAATATAAAGAATGACGCACCCTTGAAAGTGGTGACGGTTTTTTATTATCGTCCCTGGTCCACAGTTTTATAACTGGGAAATGCATTTACTTTACTTCAAACTATTTCATACTGAAGAAACAATGCTGTTCACTGGTCCAATGTATAAGAAAACAAACCAGGATCTATTCAAACATTGGCATTTACATTATGTGATGTAGCTGAATCATCAGCTCTGGACTTTGTGAAATGAAATGGAATCGAAACAATCTCCTGCTATGACATGTCAGCTGTGAAAAAGGGTTATTACCTCTAAAAAAAAATCATTGTGCTATTAATGGCTTTTTTCACATTGGTGCAAACTTTGTCGACAACTTCCTTTCTCTCTCTGGTGAATACAATAATGCTGCAACCAGCTGCCACTAAATGTTAAAATCTGATGAACAAAAAGACTAAATGAAACATGAGCACTTCATGACCAGTTCACTATGATAAATGATCAGCTCTTAGGGCTGGTTCATGCGGCACAACTGATGCTACTGGTGTCATTCAGCGGAAAAAGAAAAAAGAAAGAGAAATTGTGATATTGACAGTAAGAATGGGTAGACAGCAACATCTCGGTTGTTTTTCTCCCGCACTAACACCTTCTCTCTGTTCTCATCTGAAGTGAAACGACTGTAGAGAGTAAATCTGTTCATGTGTGTTAGCAAATTATCACGACTTATTGATTCAGAAAATCTCTCAAGTCATGTTATAACAGGACCTTCTCTCTCTCTCTCTGTCTCCCTCTCTTTCTATTGATCGCTGCCTTCCTCTCATTACAGCTGTGACCAGGCCTGCAGCAACACTCTGATGTGAGACAGGACCCCTCTATCAGCAGCAGCCCTGAAGAGAGAGGTCCCCTGCTCAAGTGTGTGTGTGTGTGTGTGTGTGTGTGTGTGTGTGTGTGTATTTAAGTGTGACAGAGAGAAAATTCATGAGATACCTTCCTCTTCACTTTACGTCCATCTGTCCATTGTTTCTCTTTGACACTTACTTCCCAAGACTATTGGTCCCCATTTACACATTGAATTAACACCTGTAGCTTTTACTGGGTTTGCATAAAGGAGCTATATGTAAGTCTTGCTATTGCTATGTAGCCAATGTTAGCATTAACAGCTGTTTAGAAGAAACGTTGCAATCAACATCAAGTGTCAGTCCTTTACTCAGTAAGAGCTGTCTCCAACACTGGAAAGCAGCCCACTTCTTTTCTTCTACTGAAGTTAGAACACTAACCAGCTAGCTCTGGCCCGGTCAGACTGTCTCGTCACTTTCCAATACCGAGTCACTGTAGCGTCCAGTCTGCCCTAAAGAATTAGCACTCCTCAGAGGATGTATTATAACCACTTTGTCCTGTAAACACAATGATCAGTGAAGCTCTTGGCAAAACTGTAAACAGCTGTTAATGCTATGTAGCAATAGCAAAACTTACAAATAGCTAATATAAGTTAGCAGCACGTTTCGTAAGTTACCTTGACTCGTGATCACACTGTACAGACTGTGGTTGTTCCGGGCTGATCTGATATAGATGGATTCTGCATGCATTTACACCTGCTATTAACATGTGTCTTTCCTGACCAAGCTAACACATTGAGTCTCAGAACTCAGTTCATGCTTTGTTAAAGTTTCCCTGAGGCCAGGGTGTTACTCACACCACTGACGCTCAGTGAAGTGAACAACAACACGAATGTGACAGCATGTGTGTGTGTGTGTGTGTGTGTGTTTGGCGGTGAACCTTTGACTCTGATGGACACCTGCTATCAATTATTTAACCAGACACTACCTGCTTTCATGGAGCAAACACAAACAAACACACATATAATTAACAGAATGAATGTGTGTGGTTCATTGTCCTGCAAAAACATAATTTGGCTGATGAACACTTCAGTCAGTCTCTGGCAAAACATACACATACATACACAAACATGCATGCACAGTGCTGCTGCTGGGGGAATAGATAGTCAGAGTCAAGGCTCAGTCACACATACAGCTGGACACATAATAATCAATCAAACTTCAGTGGAATCGGGTCATGATAATTTAATAATACTACCATCACAAATAAATATGGTTACAAATCAACATGTGGAAAATGATTTGTCTGTTGTAGTGAACAACACTGGGGGTTTGCTTCTTTAAAAGCACTAAAAAGAAAACTTTAAGTCCTTTCAGCACTTCATTCATTTCTTACTGTTCAACTGCTTCAGCTGACACTTCAACTGATAATTACTTTTTAAATGACTTTAACTCGCCTAACATTTCAGATTTCTTGTAACACATAAACTTTATGTTACACTTCAGCTGCTTTCAGCCAACACCTCAATTCCTTTCACTTCAACCGACACTTCAACTGATATTTACTAAATGATTTGATCTTCATATGACATTTCAGACGTCTTGTAATACATACATTTCATGTGACTCTTAAGCTGCTTTCAGCCAATACCTCAAGTCCTATCACTGCTTACACTTCAACTCCATTCAGTGCTTAAAACCTCCAACTCTTACTCTTCAATTGCTTTTAGCTCCTGCACTGAACTGACACTTCAACTGGTTTTACTCTTTCATTAACATTATCTGACATTTCAACCCTCTTGTAGCACTTGAACTGGATTTATAGTCAACACAAGGAGTTTAAAGAGAGTCCTGCTGTAAATACCTACAGCTTAGGTTTTGATTTATACTTTAATTTTATGGTTTGACAGTTTGATTTCATTGCCCACATTGACTATGTTTACATTCATTTATTTTGAGAAACAGAAAAACAGTGAGCTGCACATGTACTTATATAACTGGAGTTACTTCCTAGTAACGTATGATGTTATTCCGCCTGAGCTCATTACCGACTACTGCTGTGTAACTGCTGTGTTTTCATTCATTTATTCACAAAGAGTAAAGAGTGCAGTGAACAGAGGGTTTGGAGTCGAGATCTGTCTTTGTTGTGTTGTTGTTTTTGTTTTTGTGAAGAGGCCACTGATTCAAGTAGTGTCCCATCACCACAGCTAAACTGTAGCAGGTCTGTACGCAGTATTTCGACATCACCTACAACTGACCCGTCACTTCGCATCCTAACTGAAGGACAATTTTGTTAAAGGAAAGTTGAGTGAGCCTTTAGGGGAGAGAAAGGGAAATAGAGCAGGAAACAAATGAATGAAAGTAGAGTAAAAACAAGACAAACGGCTGGAGTGGACTGTACTGAAGCAGGTGGCACAGACACACAGAGAGAGATAAACAGAGGGCCATTTATTCTTAGTTTGAATCACTGTAGCTGCAGGTCAGAAGCCAGAGCAGAGATCCTCACCTTCACCCCAGGCTGCTGCAGGAAACCACTCATCAACTGAGCAAAAGAAAAACAGCTCTCCTCTCACTTCCAGGTTATTTTCAGACATTAGACTTTTTGTAAATGCCTGTTGTTCAACAATATTACTAATGATGTCTGTTCTCTAAGTAATGTCAGTTTCATTCTCCAGCTAAACTTTCTTTCACATCATGTTAATAATTTAAGGTGATCAACCTAATAGCTGTGTATCAGGACCTTCAGTCTTTGGATCAGGTAGCTTGTGATAAAATAAGATGTGTAAGATTTGTGTTCGTTTTTTGGCCGCAGCAGTGTGTGTGTGTGTGTGTGTGGGTGTAGTTGTTGGCAGGTTGATGCGTCAGATCAGATGTGAACGTGGAGGTAAAGCAGCTGTAACAGCTTAATGTGGACAGAAGTGGTTTTATTATGGAGGGTGGTGCTCAGTAAATCACTTAGCTACAGAGGTTAGCAGAGTTCCAGAGGCGCACTGGAGGATTATCCGATGCTCACAGATCCAATGAGCTCTGTGTCACTGGGCTGAAACTCAACAAAGAACAACTAACCTCTGAGTTCTGCATTTAAAATACTCTTTGAATTCAACTAAATCTTTATTTACATCAGTTTTGCTGTGATACACTGGCATTTTGAACAAGTGTGTCATACTTTTATTGATATTTACTGATATTATTGCATATTTTGTTTTGGTAAAGTCTGTTTGGATTAAAAAACATTCAAATCTATGACTTGTTGAAGCATTCAAAGAGTCTGTTTCATAATTTATCATTTGAGAAACTACAATAATGTGATAAAATGATTAGTTGATGGTCAGAAAATTAACTTGAAATTGTTTTTTTATCAGATGTAAGCAAAACTTTCAAACACTCTCACTCAAATCATTGTAAACTGAATTTTGGACTGGGATCTAAAACATCTAAGTTCTCAAGTAAGGGAAAACAAAATTTTAAGCTTGTGAATGAAAAGATTTGAGGTTGCAGAAACAAACTACGTATGAATGTTTAAATAAAACGTGTGCACAAGTTTCATCAATGACGTCTGAGAAAAAAAATCCTGCTGCTGTGAACATGTGAAATACCCCTGGGCAACAGGGGGCTTAACATCTCCCTGGTTATGAAAGCTCATCAGAGATTTCCCGCTCACTCTCACAAACCAATTAACCCAAACTCATTAGCCAACAAGTTTAACTCAAACTGAGCTAAAGACAGCTGCCGCAAGATTTGATTCCAGCTGGTCCACAATCTGATCAGAGAGCTGACGAAACACACATCCATCACTGGCTCGGCTCCACCCTTTGATAAAGCCGGCGTACGTGCCCACGCAGACGGATAAGATAATCCCAGCTCTCCCTCCGGGTCCAAACTGATTGACTTAATGATCTTCTGAATGACTGATTTCTAAAACTCACTTCCTCGAGAGGAGAGGAGGAGCTACAGCATCACCACTCACAGGCCAACTTTTACTTCTTTACCACTGACGTGCTGTTTTTGGTTTTTTTTACTTTTACTGGATAATGTGAAGACATTTTACAAGTCCCTCAGACTTGTAAGACTCTCAGTCTCTCAGCTGAGTTTTTGAAAAGTGAACTGTCAAACACGGGGAGCTCTGCAGGAAACGGTAACCCTTAAGTTAGATACAAGTGTTTACTGAGAGGAGACTTACTCATCACTGCATCTACAAAACATTTGGATAATGAAGAAGTTGTGACAGACTCAGAACAAACTGAAATATGTGACCATCCTCCATGTGCCTCCTCCCACCTCTACATCCTCTTTAAACTGCAAATGCATCATCACAACTCTTTGTGACGCTGAATCCAAACGTTAAGCCACTAACAGACCCTGAACATCTCTTTGAAAATCTCTACAGCGTCACATGAAAACTCAACACAACAGACAACTGCCAGAATAACACTGCAACACTGCCACCTTGTGGTGAGACTGTGTTAGCATTCATCAAACTCACACCAAACACATCTGCAGAAATCTGTTTCAGTGTCTTGCTCAAAAACACTATCTCAATTTGTGTGAACTGTGCAATAATTAATGCTGCTCGTCAGGCTCCATGTTTAAGAATTCTAATTATTTACTGCCTCTTATCTTCTTCATGTTATTTAAAAGCACACAATATAGTGAATTGCTGTTAATCGTTCACTATACTATACTACACTTGAACTAACTCAACTCTACTGACTGTGTGAGGGCTCACCTGAGGCTGAAGCAAAGCATCCTGGGATGTGAGGAGACCAAATGGTGCTGTAGATGACCCCTTCGTGACCTCTGAGTGTATTCAGCGAGTGGCTGAGAGTGGGATCCCACTGGAGGGGAAAAAAACCCAAACACATGGCTGTCAGAGGAGAGCAGAGAAAGACAAAGATTTAGAAAAAGAAGAAGAAAAACAAACCAGTCTCACCACTTTAGCCGTGTGATCCCACGATCCAGAGACGATGAGGTTCTCTCCTCTGGTCTGATTCCAGTCCACAGCATACACCTTCACACACAGCCCCATCCCACCCCATCCCACACACACACACACACACACACACACACACACCCCACACACACACACACACACACACACACAGAAATGCACAAGCAAGAGTCAAATAAAGCATCCTTATGAAATACAAAAAAGTTTATCCTTTTGTCAACAAGTGTGTGTGTGTGTGTGTGTGTGTGTGTGTGTGTGCGTGTAGTACCTCTTGTGTGTGTTCTTTGGCCACCCTCAGCGGAGCACTGTGATTGGCTACGTCCCACAGCTGCAGGCTGCCGTCTCCGCCCCCGGCAACCAAGACATGTTCATTGGTTTCACTCCATGCCACGTCGAACAGACCGTCACTCCACTCCCAGCTGACACACACACACACACACACACACACACACACACACACACACACACACACACACACACACACACACACACACACACACCTGCATTATTCTATTGACTCACATATATGGGAACTCTACACTGAACCCTGACCCTAAAGAAAGAAAGAAAGAAAGAAAGAAAGAAAGAAAGAAAGAAAGAAAGAAAGAATGAAAGAATGATTACCTTCTCACTAGAGAAACCCCTGTCTCCGTGTCATCCAGGACCAGGAGTGTGCCACAGCCTGCAAATATGCACAAAGCATATTTAAGGTTAATTACATCATATTTTTCAAAACTATAACTTGCAAGTGACAAATGAAAGAAAAGGTGTTGGAAACAGCTTCAGTGCTGCTCATCACTGACAGATGATGGTGGAGAACACTGTCTAACACATCACTCCAAAATCTCCCATAGGTTTAGGGTTCAACTGAACCTTTTACCTAAGGCCTAAGGTAGAAGGAGATGGACCTTGGACCTGCAGTTCAGTCGAGAGACTGTGCAGAAAGTTAGAAGTTATTAACTTTTGTGGTATTTCTGTTTCAGGTATTTGAAAATTGCAAGTCACTTCCAGGCTCTCTCTCTCTGCCAAGTTTGAATTCAGCAGCCCCCTCATTCACCATGCTGTAAGCAGACCTCGTCCTCATGGACTTCCTTGAGACGGAGGTAGCAGATAGTGCTGACTTGTAATTTTCAAGCACTACAGACTTGTTGTTGGGTTGAGGTTTGGTGATTGTGACGGTCACAGAATATCATTCACATCATACAGTCAAGCCCTCGGGACCTGTGGGAATTTACTCAGGTTTGTCCTTTAACCCTGTATGTGTGTTTGTCTACAGTGTATGTGTGTGAACTAGTACGAGCAAGTGTACTGACCAGCTAGTCCATAGTGCTGGGAGGCAGCGCAGGCCACTCTGTTAGGGATGAACGGAGACACTTCCACAGCGTAGCCATGGCGGGCCGGACTGCGAAACACCTTCATCATCATCATCAGCAGCAGCAACAGCAGCAGTTACCTGTAGCCCCACCGGGCCCCCTGCTGGAAACACCAGGGACACCAAGGTGTTAGAACGGAAGGTTTTGTGTAGGGTGAGGCCAAAGAAAATCACATAGTTAAATGAACATATTTGTTCCATTTAAAAGCTCTGACCAAGGACCCGTCAAGAACTTAAAAAATTTAATTACTGGGAATTTTTATAGAGTCAAAGTTTCACTTTGGCTCTTTGTAATAAAAACTAAACTCAGTATCGACTTGCATGATGATTAATGTGCAGAAAATATGGAAAAGAACTGATTTTGAGGCTGACAATGGAGGAAAGTGTGTTAGTTTAATTTTTTCACTTCTTCTGTGGTTAAAATGAAGTGACGAAGAGGCAAAAACCAAAATATGACAAGGCTGAAGTTTCCCTTTCTTTTATAAATAGAATAAATGTTTTACACATTTGAGACAGTCGTCAGCTTTTCTGCATTAATATGATTCAGATTTGATTAATATATATACTGGTCTTTGGACCTGGATCTGGTCTGCTTGGGTCTAGTGGGGAAAAAATGACTCATATTACCCTTTTTCCTATCTTTCCAAATAGAATAAATGTTTCTTAAATCTGCAATTGTGTTTTAAACACAGTCACTGTTAATTTAATGCAGATTTAAGGAGTTTAGATTTAGTGGTTTTTGGTCTGAACATGGTCTGATGTGGTCTTGTTGGGGAAAATAGGAGAAAAATCGCTCCTTATTTGTTTTTTCACCAAAATAATAAAGTTTCATGTGTGAAACCATGTTGTAAACAGTCAGTCAGTCAATCAGATCCAGATTTGACAAGTCTAGATAAAGTGGTCCAAGGTCTGGACCTGGTCTGATGTGGTTTAGTTGGGAAAAAAACTGTTAATTCACTCCTTTTGGTTTTCACGAATAAAGTTTAATACATGTGCACTGTATTTTAAACAGTCTCTACACTCTCCAGGAAATCTAGTCCAGATTTGACAAGTCTAGATATAGTGGTTCTTGGTCTGGACCTGGTCTGATGTGGTCTAGTAGCGGGGAAAGCAGTGAAATCGGCCCTTTACAAACAGAATAAATGCTTCACGGGTCTGTTCTTTATGATATTTATATCTCCTTTTATAAACCAAAGTATTGCAGAGGTGAAATTATAACTTAGAAACGGACCAAATGGATACTGCAGTCGGTGACATGACTAAGTGAACCGGCCAACCGTCGCTGCCTGGCCGCGGTACTCACAGATAAAACACAACCAGTTTCTGAGTCTAACGTCGCGTCGCCATGTTGAAACATCTGTAAACCGTTAATAAATCCACCGAGGAGGATGTTTCACTGGCCCAGCAGCTGCTCCTCTCCGCCTCATGCTGTTTACCGAGCCCGCTGTGTGTCACCGCTTCCGTGTTTTCATCACCTGACCCGCTTGCCCGGATTAAACCCGTGTGTATTGTAATTCTGCAGAGACAGCGCGAGAGGGCGGTGTTTCTAATACATGAGCTGAAGCAGCGGAATTAGCACCAGAGTAGTTAAGTCTTTTGTTTGGATTTCAACATTTGTTAGAAAGTTACACCACTTTTTCTGTTTTATTTTGTTAGTTTAGTTTTTTTTTAATGTAATTAACAAGATGCAAACAACAATAAATATGACACTGACTATTAACAGCAGACTTATCCATTCCAGACAATTTCCTGTTATTTCATCTGTATAAATATTTATACATTATACATTGTCTTATTGTTCATTTCCTGTTTATTTTACTGCAGATAACTTTTTAAATAATAATAATTCTATATGTTCTGTACAAACCACTAACTAAACTGTAGTTTTAGTTTTCCTTATTAAAATATGGCAGATGTAGGGTCAATAAATATCTCTGATTGGCTATGACCTTGCTGAGCAGACATAATCACTCCAGAGTTGCTCTTAAAAGTTACTTTTACTTATATGTAATTTAAATGTTTGTTTGAATGAGTTGGTGTAAAGGACATAGAGACAGGCTGCAACTATTGATCATTTTCACCATCAATTCAATTGCTGATCATAGTCTTGATTAATCAATCAATTCTGAGTTCAAGATGATATCATCACATCTTACTTCCTGTAATTCCAGAAGCTGGAATGGTGAAATGTTTTGGCTTTTCTTGGTTGAAAAATTACAAATGATTATCACAATAGTTGGCAATTCATTTCCTCTCAATCAGCTAATCAATTAATCAACTAATTGCTGCAGCTCCAATGTAGGCATTTGATACCTTGCAGCTGTGTGGTACCTGCTACATTACTTGCATGGCTGCTGGTCCAAGAGACTTTTAATTTGTTCATAGCAGAGAGAAAGTAGCACCAAGATATAATAATGAGTTTAAGGGGTGACCAGTAGGCAGTGATTAAAATATCTCTCCTACATGATTTCACATTTTAATCATGTAATCGTGTAGTTTTCACATGTAAAAAAAAACAAAAAAACCCAGAAGCCATGTTTACTTCACTTTAATAATTCATATATATATATATATATATATATATATAAACAGAAATAACTGTTACAAGATTTTATCAAAAACAGCACAAAAACACAGGAAAGGAGAACGTCATCTAACGTATTATAAAAAGGAGATTAAATGAATTCTCTGTTGGTGAATTGAAATGTTATTGAAGTCCTCGAGAACATGATCCACGCTGCAGAAAAAAGTTTGAGATCACTGGAAATTTGCGGCACCGAACTCTGCCTCGTGAAGAAGCTGCTGTATTTTGGTTCTGATCCACGACTGCTTCTCTGCGGAAAGTCTTCTCATGGCGGGAGCCAAGCTCAACAGGAAGAGGGTAACATCGTCTCTCTGATCCAGATCCAGGTTTCTCTGAGCATCCCTTGTCTCCATCCTCCTCAGGTACTCCTCAAGCAGGCTGTCGCTGCTCTTCCTCTTGGCTTGAGGAAGTCTGGGAGACTCGCTGAACTCCTCCACATCATCGTCGTCCGTTTGGTCTAAAAACTCCCTCATTACAACTTCCTGCTCCTCTGTTTTCAGCTGGTTCAGCCTCGATGTGGCGTTGGATGGCGGCGGGCTGCAGTGGGCCTGTCGTTGCTGGAGCAGCAGCAGGTCAGGCTGCAGGAGCGCAGGGGGTGTCGGTTGATCCGAGGACTGTGAGGAAGAGTGCGAAGCTAAGGACGTAGCCAAAGTTGTAACTGAATGCATCATCATCTCAAACAGTTCCTTCATGTGAACATGCTGGCCTTGTGTTTGCACACTGTCGTCTGTGGCAACTGTGTCTGAGGTCTCCTCAGTCTTTGCTTCTTTAAATCTGGTGGTGTCTCCGTTGGCAGGTGACGGTCGCTTCCTCTGGGTGAACTCTGAGTAGGACGACGACGACGACGATGTTGTTGTTGTTGTTGTTGCGTCTGCTACAGCAATGCCTGAAAAGACAGAGAAAATAATCATGCTTCATTTCCATCCCACAGCTGTGATCTAGCAAAACCACAGACCTAGAAAACTGATTATCGTTACAGTGTAATGTAATCTAATGTGTTTTCGGCTGCTGTTATTTAGGCAAAGTTATTTTCTTATGTTTTAATATCTGAGAACTTATTTTAAGGTCGTTTGTCTATTCCAAGATTTTACTTTCCCTTAAGGTGTTTTTATTTCTCTTAAAATGACCCTGTATTGGTTTTTACACATCTAATTACTTTATCTGTTTTTCTTCCTATTGATTTTATGTCTCATCTATTTTATTTTGTTGCCTTTGTCAAGCACTTTATAACATGGATTTTGAAAAGTGCTCTATAAATAAAGATCATTATTATTATTATCGTCATTATTTATAAAAAAAAGAAATCTGGGCCCATATTTATCAAGTGTCTCAAACCAGGAAATAAAAAAACTTCTCAGAGTGATACTTTTAGAACTGGGAGTAAAGACATTTCAACTTTCTCAGCTCCAGAAACCACATCTTTATCTCTGCTGATCTAGAGGACAGCTCCACCAGTGTCCTGGGCCGTCAGAAACGGCCAGAGCCTCCAGTCTGAGACACTCAGGCTCAATGGAAGGACGGATATACTTTTTTTTCCCTGTTTTGTTTTTTTATTTTATTTCAGTGACTAAGGGTCTGAAAACAATGCATTAAATAAAAAAAAATTTCAACATATTACATAATTGTATCTTTGATTTGATTTGATCCTGTTTTAGTAGTTCATCCACAAGTACAGTCAATTACCGTCACATGCGGTTGTTAGCACAGGTAATACTCCATTTCCACCCCCTCATACAGATACATACAGTATATGCACCACATGCACAGGGATGACAACCAAGACATGCGAGTACTATTTCATCAATGTTTTCCATTTTCGAAGTGCAGGTGCTTCCTTATTGTTTTTGCAATATGCATTTCTTAAAGACTAATGAAAAAAAAGGCTGCCATCCAGTTGTGTGTTTTATTTTGAAGGAGACAGATCATTAGCGATAATGACACTTTATAATTACAAGTTCTAGAAATCTGCCTTTCAATGTTGCCATGTCTTTGCCAAAAGGCATGTATGAATGATTCACTCTGAGTGCCACATTTTAAACATCGATCTGAGGAGGGATAGTCATTAATGACACTGAGCTTAAGAGACACGTTGGAGGTAATTATTAATTAATTATATTAATTACACCTGGCTCTCCCAGTAAAACACATGGCTAATAGAGATGACGATTTTTTAACCATGATATCCTCCATGTAACAATGTTGCTATTTCTTCCACTGTTTGATATTTCAAGCCACAGCTGACAGAAACAATACCATCATCATAATTTATTCTCTGTGTGAGTTTTGTAAAACAGTGGCGTCCCCCTCCTTCCTGTGCGTAGCCCCAGGTTCACATTCAGTCTGATTCCTAAGAGCGAATCTGAGACGTTGGATAAAAATGGGCCCTGCTCCTGAATATAATCCCCCTGTCTGAAACGAGCGTTGAACACGATGGCGTTTTTTTATTTGTTGTTGTTGTTGCAGATGCAGCGGTGAAGTCCTGTCTCTTTACTTTGCACAAAAACAGGCACAATAGCTATTGTGCCTCCAGTCGAGCTGCACAAAAACGACAGCTCACCACAGCAAAACACAGTGAAAAGCCAAGTGAAGCTTGCGAAAAGATCAACAATGACTGAAAACTCAGCTGCCTCTTTATTAATGCAGTCTTAACCCTTCATCACCAAGGATGTAATGTTGAGTTTTTAATGTTCAGGGGGGCTGAATAAACAGTGCATTGTAGGAAACTTACTCAAACGACCTACCTTTTCTCTGAATATCTGTATGTATGAGATTTTTATGACCACTTATGACCATCACTGCAGCCCAGTGATTCACTTTGTTTAGAGTCTGTGCAGTTTCATGGCCGCTGAGCTGATTTGTTTAACAGTAATGCAGCTTCTTTTCTCCTCTAATAAACTTACTAAATTCTTAATAACATAATAAATTTAATAATCGTTTGACAAACTACTGAGAAAGTGAAGCTCTTACTCTTATTCTGAAGTGAATCATCAATAAGTTTATTTGAAAGAAAATAAACTAGTGATTATTCTGATAAATAATGAACTGTTGATGTTATTTACTCAGCTTTTAAAGCTGCATTTAACTTTTTCTGGGGAAAAAACTCAAACTGAAAACACAGACTCACTCATATTACTGCCTCTATATAAAGTTCTTATAGAAAATAGAACTCTATACAAATGTCAGAAAGTAGAGAAAAATGTGATGATATTCACATGATATTCACATGTGAGAAGCTGAAACCATTAAAGTTTTTGCTTAATTACTATTGCTTAATGAAATTACTTTTGCCAGTTAGTTTCCTGTTGATGGACTCATGTGAATATGTATAGTTATAAATTAGTCATAAATTATAAATTGTTGGAAATCCTTGACCTTTATGACAGTGACTGAAGACTAAATAAACGTAACCATTCGTTTTTGTTTTCATTTTGAGTAGCTGTGTTGTAATGTTTTCCTTAAAATAATCAGGATTATTATTCATAATTCTTCATTTTTATACAACCTGCTTTGGCAATACTTGATTTAGAACTTATTTCAATGTATTAAACATCCTCCTCTACAAACCATAATTCTCGTCGTCATCGCTCCGCACCTCCGTGGTCGTACTGCAGCCCACCAGTTCGGAGGCATGGAAGTGAGAGGGCTGTGGGTCCAGAGCCCAGCCGTTGGTGCCTGCAGCTCTGGCATCAATGAACGGGTTCAAAAAGGACAAAATCGATGAGTATCTCCACGGCCGGTAGTTAAAGAGGCCGATGCCACTCTCGCGCCTCTCTTTCTCCCGCTGCCTTTCCCTCCTGTGTTGGTCTCTCAGCGTCTTCCACTTCCTTCTGCATTCAGACTCTGAAGAACATGAAGAATACAATCTACATGACTACATAGTCTACAACAGATTTTGTCAGACTATATTTTTTTTTTATAACAGATCCCATGAAAACCAGCAATAAATGTTTCCTACTAACATATCTCAACAGACTTTTACTTGAATACCAAATACAATCCAGTTTAATTCCTTTTCATGGTCACACTGGCTAAAGTATGAAAGACATCAATGAAAACCAGATAAGACGATATGGCCTGTGGTTATTATGATATTTTATATCATACAGGCAGCAGTATATAACAGTTACTGCAGGTGACAACAACTATTTTAGACTTTTTAATGCCTACGAAAGCCTTTGTTTGAGGTAAAGGCACAAATTCACCTACTTCATTTCTCACATTGCCAAGATATTTTAATTAAAATAATTATCTCTTGTGTAACTTCTTGTGTAATTTCAAAAATTGTCTTCTTTAATTTTGTTGCTTGTAAATAAAAACAATAGATTGTGTCGCATTTACATGAACATGTATTTTTATTTAAAGCCGGAGACCTTTTCCAAAATTTTAAATGGAGGCCAAAGAAAAGATGCAACATTTTACAGATTTTTTTTTCTCTTATTGAGATGCCAGCTATCACTCTATCATCTAATTCTTTTTACTCCTACAAACAAATGGAGTCTCAAAAGCCTTTGTGTTCACACAGTTTTCACTCGTTCCATGTTTAAATTGTATTTTTAATATTTATCTTGGATTTTTATCTGGCTCCCTGTCTCTTTCAGAATAAAATTTAAAAGTTTTGTTACTGTTTTACAAGGTGCTGATTTTTTACACCTCCATAGTTTGTCGACTCTCTCTACACACATCCACCAGCTGTCTTATGTCACTGAACGCTACAGTATCAACAGGTAAGACCAAGAAATGTGTATAGGCCTTTTCTTATTATGAACTAAAACTGTGGAACAGCCTGCTCAGAAATATCCAACATGCAACTTCTGTAAATTCCTTAAAGAAACATTTTAACTTCAACCCCTTTAATCTAGTTTTTAAGTGTTTATTACCTGACCTATTTGAAATATTTTTATTACATTCATTTGTTTATTTTACACAGTTCTGTTGCATTTTATTATTTGTTTGCAAATGTCTGATTTGTTTAGTTTTTTTTAGATCCGGAAATATTTGACTCATACTGTAGTTAAGTTTGCAAGGTAAAAGTATTTGCCTTTAGAACTGTGAAAATTTAATTCAAATGACACATTATGGAATCTGAACATATAATCATTAATACGTTTAGAAAAAAAACATTTCATACATAGCACTATTAGTGGTCAAAGGTTCCTGAAAACAGTCCCTTACAAACCTCCAGTGACCTGCTCCTTCAGGAAAACGAAACACTCAGTGGGCAATTTATTAGTTACACGCAGCCAAAGCGAATACAAAAGTCCCTCAATAAACCCTCCTTCAAAAAGGTTAAAATGTTCCGTTTTTTGATTAAAATTGTGTTACAGAGGTGTTATGATGCTGAAGTTGTATTGCATTATACTGAAATCTGTTCTTTGATATTTAGCTTACACTCACTGATATAAATAGGGAAGCCAAAATATTAGAAACAAACTATATCCCCCATCAACACGTCTTTAATACAGTGTCAACACAAAGTGAACATTGAAACCTTCATTTATTACATGACTGTTGAAATACGCTTCAATAGGAACCAATGAGCTCCGGGCTGGGAAGCCACAGACAGTCGGAACATATTTAGGCATGGACAGTTATTGTTTTGATCTTTTCAACAGGGATTTGATGGAAATAACAATAGATAAAGTGTTTAAATTCAGCCTGGAAACTCGGTCACATTAACACCGTGTCGTTAAGGTGAGTTGTGTGAACACACGGTTCGTCGAGCGGCTGTTGTTTGATGTTCAACGGCGGAAAACTTGAGCCACTCACCGGGAACCCCGACGATCTCCGCGACCTGCCTCCAAGCGTCGCTCCGCATGTTCAGGTCCCTGTAGGTCAGTGAATTTGTGTCGTAGAGACTCGGGAAGCCGGAGACCGCCATGATGAGTTTGTACTCCATGTTTGTTCAAAACTTCTGTACCTGCCTGAAGCAGCGGAGCGAGAAGAATAGGGGAAAAAAAAAAACAACAACGGTGTGATTCCGTTTCCGGTGCGAATGTAAACAAACCCTATTGGCTGCAGTTCCGCGCGTCACACTACATTTGCATAAAAGTGTGCGCAATGTTTTTCTGTTTTTTCTTCAATTTGTATTTACCTATTTATCATTTTTTCATAGTACTATTTCATGTGATATTTGTAAGTAATATTTAATTAATCCCTCAACCTTTTATTCAAGCATTCTCATTTGTTTCAGTGTAACAGTTGTGTAACAGACAACAAAGTTAGTAATGATAAAAAAATAAAAAAATAAAATAGTTTTTAAAAAACTATTAAGTTCTCATTATTCTAACTTACTATCTTATAACAGTGGCTGAGCAAGTAAGATTCTTTACCTAAAAAATCAGACTATCTCATAATTTTGATGTAAATATTAATTTGGTTAATCTGTACAAAAACAAAAATCTAAGACCAACAAAACAACAGCAAAACGTGGTATCAACTCTTTTCTCTAACTCTCCATAAGACAGCAAATAAGCTTATTAACCCAAATTGTCTGACTATTCCTTTGAAATTTAATTTTGATTTAAAGTAGTACTTTTCTTTCAAGTTATATCTTTCTTCATCTACAATGATACAGATTTTGCTGCTCAGTATGGACAGGATTAACGCTTAAAATTATGGATTTATTCTTTGAAGACAAAGCAGAAAACAAAGAGGCAGATCGTTTCGTTCAGCCACTGAGTGCATTATTTACATATTCAGCTGACTGGGCGGTTTGGCAATTGTGCGCTTTTGTTTGTGTATTGTTTCTTCTGGGTGTGGACCAGTGCCAAGGGACATTTGCATGCAACTCCCCTATCCTTACTCTCAGCTACAAAGACACAAGAAGCAGCAGGATGCGTTTTCAACAGAAATAACTGCACTACATCTATGAGGATGCAAAGTGGCAACAAGCAGCATACAACTTCAACTTAATGCAAATGTCCTACACTTTGGTTTGGCTACACCTTAGATTAAACAATAGGAATGTGTATGAAACACACAGCTGTTGGCAGCAGCTTTGGCAGTCACCCACCTGGAGCTGGATATGTAAATAACTTGCTCAGTGCAGTGTTAGCAGCAGCTTTCCATATGGTCAACACAAAGAACAGTGATTATTGTAGGTCTCACAAGCTCCCTCTAGGAGGCGACATTGCTCCAAAAAGTCCTCAGCTGTGCACTCAGATCTGATTAAATAATAATATGTTTGATGTTTCCATGCAGGGAAAGTATCTTCTGTCTTCACCTATCAGGTGTCAAGATGTTCAAACAGAAAGAAACAGAAAATCTGATCCACGCTGCTCGTGTAAGTCTTGAGCTAACATCATTAGGTCCTATCGTATTATATTCTTCCTCACAGGTGGTTTCTTTCAGAGCTGGAATATTGCTTCCAAGTCCAGGCCCCAAAACTCTCCAGGTTTACTGTGTCTCAAATAGACTATGTGAATTTAAATAAAACTTTGCAAGTTCACTTCTAGGAACCTTAAGGGGGATGAAGTCATGTCTTGAAAGCCCCCATTTGTCAGAGTCTAGTTTTAAGAAAGTCCTCATTTAGTAAATTTAGTCCATATTCCTTAATTCATCAAATTTTCACACAGTCCAACTGGGTGTAGACAGTATCTCAGCTCAGAAAAAGGGTACAAATTGCACAGAGAGAGGCAAGAGTGGGGGTTAAATGGGTGCCCAGCACCTCATTTAAGCCCCCGGCTCCCCTTAGCAGATCAGTCCCACGATGGTTTGGTTTGTGGTTTCCAAAATCACAGTCAACATCTAGTAAACTACCAGAAAAAATATGTGGTACAGCATACTGCATTACAGACATTTTAACTGTTTTATCAGAGACTTTTAAATTTTTGATTTTTTGACCAGATTTGTGAAAACTTCCAAATGATTCTTGAATTTTGAAAAGTTTAAAAGCTTCTCCTCCAGTTCAACATCTTTTCTAAAACAGACACAGACGACGCTCCTCAGAAACTGTATTATAGTTTCAGTATTTGCATGTTAAACTCAGGCAGGTTCTTATGAGAATTTCACACTTTGTAGTGGCAGAAAAGTGCCGAAATGTACGTCTAAATTTATGCGCAGACACACAGCAAGTTTGGGAAATCCCTTTAAGTTTCCCAGACTGTTTTCTAGCCTAAATAAAGCAGCAGGGGTCAAAGGTCAACCAATTTAAAAATAGAGCCTGCAGAGGTCAGTGCAGCAGCAGGAAATCCTGAAAACACACAGACACACTGACTGAAGGGACATGTGGACAAAGGGGTCGTGACGTCATGTTAGAGGCTGAGAGTGTCAAACATGTCTTTAAGGCCTTCTGTCAGTGCAGCAGTTGTCATTCCCGCAGCAAACATCTGGCTGCAGAGGTGATTTCTATTATTGAAAAAATGCCTGATGTACATTTTTGTCAGTGTGACAAACTTAGAAGTAAGTTGTGACTGAAAAATTTCAACTTTTTTTCTGAGAAAGAATTCAGAAAAGAATCTGCTTTGTTATGTTTACTGCACAATACCAGTGTTTCCAGTTCAAGTTTGTCATACCAACTATACAAAAGAGAGCTGAGGTGACAAAGGCACAGTATGCAAACACAGATTAAAGCATGACATCAGCAGAAAATGGTCTTTTTATTCCTCTGTTTCCTCTTTGTTCGTATCACATTTCTTTCTCTTTGTTTCTCAGACTCACTTTCTTTTGCTTCTTTCCTCCATCTCTTGTTTCTTCTCTTCTCTTTCCTCCTCTGTTCTCTTGTTATGCAACAGTGTGGTGGAGGGTGGTCAGCAGACGGCTGCAGCTCTGTGTGTGTGTGTGTGTGTGTGTGTGTGTGTGAGTATGTGTGACAGTAAAGTGAGCGCCCCAGGGTGTTGGCAGTATCTTGGGAATGGTGTGACCAGGACGTGGGAGCAGACTTACACACACACACACACACACACACACACACACACACACACACACATACACACACACACACATACAGTACGCACAGACACACTCTCAGTTGCAGACAAGGCTGAGAAATGGGTCAGAGTTAGCCAGAAGAGATATAATTACACACACCCTTCTCTGCTATTTGGACACACGCTCATACACACAGTTCTCATCATACACTGTTGCTCATAAAGCTGGAATAAAATATTTTTTACCTCTTTCCATGAAATGATTGTGACAATGTGATTTATTCGTGACAGATAAAGTGTATATCTTCTCAAAACTTTAGTAGTCAATCTCTTCCAAAGTGATTACTGATGCATTTAAATAGGAATAAACAGAGGACTGTGTCTGAAAATAAAATTATTCCAACTTACTCCTAATTATCTCCAAGGAATAGTTCAACTTTTTGGGAAATACACTTGTTCAATTTCTGGTGGAGCGTTAGATAAGATGATTGACCCCCCTGTCATATCTATACATGTAGCCATTTAGCCTAGCTTAGCATAAAGACTGGGGAAAACAGCAAGCCTGACTTCAGGGTGGGGCCAGAGGGTTGGCACAGGTCCCTGGTGGCCCCCCGTATTGGAGTAAGAAGATGATAGATAGTTGACTTCTTAATATTAAAATCTGTGTAAGCGACTTTCCAACAAGACTCATTAACAAACAACAACTAAGAGACATAAGATGACCTCAAAGAGACACAAAACAACCACAAAGAGACACAAAACAACCTCAAAGAGACACAAAACAACCACAAAGAGACACAAAACAACCACAAAGAGACACAAAACAACCACAAAGAGATACAAGACAACCACCAAGAGACACTGAACCACTACAAGCGATGCAGCAGTGTTGTTTGTTGTTGTTTTGAGACTTTTTCAGTCTGGATGTCATTCTCCTGTCCAGAGGGGGCCTTTTTCATTGTGTTAGATTTCACATGATACCAATAAGCCTCCATGTTGCTCCAGCAGGGAGAAGGGCAGGAAACTTTTATCCAGATACAGATCGGAGAGGCTGAGTGGACAAGACTCCATCTGATTTTCTACCAGTAAAACTGATCTCACATCGGCTGGACAGACAAAGGGTGGAGCTTCAGTGTGTGTGTGTGTGTATGTGTCTGTGTGTGTCAGTCTCACATAACATTTTTTCACACATGCACACGCACACGCACACGCACACACACACACACACACACACACACACACACACACACACACAGACACACACACACAAACACACACACACACAAATACATTCATACACTCAGAAGCACATGATACACACATGATACACACACACTCATACACACAGTCTGGTGTAACTCTCTCCTAAAGATTAACAGGAAGAAACGTGAGGAACGCTGAGAATGTGGTAGATGACAGTTTACAGTGGATATGTCAAACTGTGTGTGTGTGTGTATGTGTGTGTGTGTGTGTGTACATGTGACTACATAACTGTATGTTGGTGACAAACACTAATCAGGTTGCAGAAAAAGATAAACAACAAACAAAGTGATATATTATTTTGATATTTGATATGTTTCATTTTATATTATATTATTATATTCTGGTTAATGTCTGTAGGTCTGGTTTCATAATAAAAATGAATATATGAATATTTTTAAAAAATGCAATGTTAACCTCTGCTGTATTGGGTTATGTCCTGCTGCCTCCTGAAAATACACACCCCACAAAAACACCAACACTGCCATGGCAGATGCAGCAATAACCGCTCGCAGTCTGAAAGCCTCTTTAAGCTGCAGTATATACTGTACTCCATCAGAAGAGCCTTTCCGGTGGTTAAACAACCTCCCTCCACAAATTAACTGACTCGCTGCATCCAAAAATTTCTACCACTTTCTGAAACTGACAATCCAGCATTTACACCCGCTTCATTATGTGACTGATCAGCTGTGCAGAGGTGAGACAGGAGACAGGGTTTCCTTTACACAACTATTTCTCTCAGTCTGTGTGTCCAGCTGAGTGGTGCCTCTCTGCATTGCTTGTTTAGCAGCTGATATAGTCAGACGATACCAATATCTCATACATGGTGGTTAAAGGAGGTGATGGCATTTTTGTGGAATATTTTTGTTTATTGGTTTTTATTCTGAAAGCTGAATTAATATTAATCCAGTAAATAAACCAGTCAAAAATTGTGTTTTTGCACTAGACTGCATATGCTTTTAATATTCTTCCAGGACATTTAATCCAGTCAGTAAACTAGTCAGTAAACCAGTTTCCAGTCTTTCCAGCAGTGGGTCAGGGTGTATTTAAAGCTGTTCAGGACTCTGAGCCTGAGAATCTGACTTCAGAGACCAAACAATCACTGTTTTGCCGTGCGTCGCCTGAATCAACACCATTGACTACCCAACGCACACACACACACACAATCACACACACTCTCTCTCTCTCTCTGTCTCTCTCTGACGCACACAAACACACTCCAGCCACCGTGCACCACTTCCTCGCTTTCTGCTTCTTCAACATCCTCACACTGCCCTCACGTACAGCTCTTTTTCCCTGCCACTGGCTCTCTACGGGTCTCTCTCTCTCTTTCTCTCTCTCTCTCTCTCTTTGATTAATTACCACTAAATCACCAGCAGTCACGAAACGACGGGCAGCCTTTCTTTCTGCAAGTCCTTCACTCTCTTCCTCCTTTTCTCCGACTTCCCTCCTTCTTCTGTGGTGTTTCAGATGGTCCTCCTCCTCTCTCATTGTTCGGGAATAAACTGGAGGGTTGCTCATTCACTGGCGCTGAACTTGTTTTTCTCCACATTTTATTTATTCAGGGCACGAACGCCCCTTGCCTCAGTGTTCACACCTGGGAGCTTCCCAGCACAAACAGTCCTCCACCAATGTTTTAGTCGGTTTAAACAAAGACGAAATTGCCACAGACACAAACTAAAATAACAACAAAAATGTTTCATCTAATGTGTAAAGTAACAGAAACGATTTTTTAAAAAATGTCTGAAGCCATGTTAGCGGCTGTGTTAGGCTGTAGTTTGGCACAGAGGTGCTTTAAGGGCGATGCTAACATATCTTAGTTTAGCATGTTAGCATGCACATTAGTTAGCACATTTGTGCAGTAGCAATAAACACACACTACAGTTGAGGCTGATAGGAATGTCATTGATTTTGCATGAATTTGGTCATAAATTAAAGTGTCAGAGCTTTGTTATAATTTTAATTTCAAGGTTATTACAGTTCATCCTGAGGGGAACATGAACATCTGAACCTAATTTCATCACAATCCATCTTGATAAATTATTTCACTCAAAACTAAAAATGTCAATCTCACAGTGGTACAAGAGGAAAATTAAGGGGATCACCAAAGTCATTAGGATTCATCCTTTTGGAAACATGAATGTCTGAAGAACATTTTATCTCAGTCCAACCAGTAGATGTTGAGATATTTCAGTCTGACCCAGAGTGGAAGACAGACTGAATCACTATCCCTACAGCAACTCCAATAGCATGGCTTAAGAAATATCTTTAGTGTTGTTTTTATTGAACACAGATTTAAAACATATTTTATTATTATATCTTTAAAATATTCCTGCCCTAAGAAATACAATAAAAACAAAACTAATAAAAATGAGCTACGAGGAAAGAAAGTATTTGATATACGAAATTCTTATGAGCAACTATCTTTAAATGCTACATGCAATGGAATTTCAGGAACAGGAATTTCCTGCTGTGGTGTAACTTTCAAAATAATGTTAAGAGCTTCACTGGAGTGCACTTTGTTGAGCAACATTCCCAGACTACTGGCACCCCAGGACTGTACCCTGACAAATAAGGTATGTCTTCCAATAGCAAGCCTCATTCAAGTCAGAGTGTTTTACTGTGACATGTCTTTATAAGGATTTTATCAAGATTTCAAGACTTCAAAATAAAATCCCAGGAAATTCTGAGGACAAATTCCTTGAGGACAGTGGCTGTACTGGGCCGTTCCCAGTATGAACGTGTTGGAGCATGTGTGTGTTCAGTCAGGTCAACATTGATCCATGAAAACAGTGTGTGACTCAGTTCGGCTGATTTTCCCCCTCAGTCACCACAGAGGCACGAAAGGAAGGGTGTGTGTGTGTGTGTGTGTGTGTGTGTGGGGGGGATGCAGACTGTCGAGGATGTGTGTGAGCGTGTGTGTGTGTGTTGGGAAACATAGCAATGTTTCCTGATCTTGATACTGCTTAACAAGGGTGGAGGGCTTGAGCCATATCTGTCTGTCTGTGTGTGTGTGTGTGTGTGTGTGTGTGTGTGTGTGTGTGTGTGTAGGGGTCTCATATCGTTGTGCCGATCGCCTTCAAAAACAGAGGGAAGTGGTTCAGAGCGAAGGCCATTGTAGTTGTAATGTTGTGAGTTTGTGTGTGTGTGTGTGTGTATGTGTGTGTGTGTGCGTGTGTGTGTGTATATTGAACGCATACACACACACGCTCTATAGTGAAAATCGAAACCCCAATGGGACAAAATAGAATAGGAGGTTCAATGTGTGTGTGTTAACATTTCAGCATGACACTGACTTGCATACCCCTTGTCTTGTGTGTGTGTGTGTGTGCGTGTGTGCGTGTGTGTGTGTGTTGTAAGATAAGACATCAGTGTGTCTGATCCTTCCTTCTCACTCACGCCATCAGGGAACGCCATTGTTTTTTTCCAGTCCTCTCACCCTGTCTGCTTCATTTAAAGTTTCAGATTTGCTGGGAGTGACTAAGTTGCTAAGTTACTCAATTAGTTAATTAATTGCTCAATTAGTTGAGGGTTCCCTGTGGAGCTTTGTTGTAAAGAAGGTTTCTGTTTACATCAGTGTTTCTAATGAAAACACTGTGAAGGTTGAATCGGGCTAAGCTTTGGCTAAAATGTGAGATTATCTGTCAAATATGTAGTACAAGGACGAATTCCAGGTAGATTACACTGAAAAATGGCCGACACTGTGTTTCTACTGTTCACCTGTCGCAACTCAAGGTAAAATGATTTCTCATGATTACTTTCCACAGTTGTAAAATTCAGTCTCACAATATTAAAACCCCTGCACAGTGTGTCTGATAAACCTTTAAACACTTCAGTCTGGACTTCCTGGATTCTATTTCATATCTAATCAGTACCTTGAATTGTTTTTTGATGCAAGGTTTGCTCATGTTAACTAATTCTAATAATACATTTTATTTATAGGCACCTTTCAAAGCACTCATGGACACCTTACAGCACACAGTAAGAAGAATCAAATATACAATAGGCATAAGATACAAAATAAGTTAGAATAAATAGAATTGTATTAAATATATATGGGTAAATTGATATGTTCAGTAGCTCATTGGTAGCAGTAATAATAATAATAACAGTTAATAATAAATAAACAATAACAATTAAATGAGTCCACTTCCTTTGGCTGAGGTGTTCTACAGTCTGATGGCAGTGGGAACAAAGGATCTCCTGAACCTCTCTGTTCTGCAGCACAGTGAGATGAGACGTTTGCTTCTGTAGCTGCTTCTCCGTCCTGCCAGAATGTTGTGGAGAGGATGGTTGGTATTGGCCAAGATGGCCGCCATCTTACATTGCATGTGTCTCTCCACAACAGTCCTGACTGAGTCCAGACTCCTGCCAAGCACAGACCCAGCCTTTTTGACCAGCTTATCAAGTCTCCTTGTGTTCATGTTTGACATGCTGCTGCCCCAGCAGACTGCAGCATTAAAGAATACACTGGCCACCACTGACTAATGAAACATGTGCAGCTTTTCACTGCAGAGGTCAAAGGACCTGAGCCTCCTGAGGAAAAAGAGCTGCCTCTGCCCCTTCAGGTAGATGGCATCCCTGTTCAGGGACCAGTCCAGTTTACTGTCCAGGTGCACACATAAGTATTAATGTGCACCACCTCAATGTCCTTCCCTCGAATGTTGACTGGCTGAAGGGTGGGCCTAGACCTCCGAAAGTCCATGACCATCCCCTTGGTCTTGGAGGTGTCCAGGCCATCATCAGATCCCTGTACTCCTCTTCCTGCCCGTTCCTGATACGCACCACAATAGCTGCATCATCCGAGTATTTGTGGATGTGGCAGGACTCAGAGTTGTATTTAAAGTCGCCCATATACAGGGTGAACAGGATCGGAGCCAGAACAGTCCCCTGTGGAGCCCCAGTGCTGCTCATCACTGTCCCTGAGACGCAGTTACCCAGCCTGACGTACTGTGGTCGTCTTGTCAGGTAATCCACAATCCAGGACGTGAAGCAGGGATCCACCCCATCCCTTCCAGCTTGTCTTTAAGAATGGGGGGTTGGATGGTGTTAAATGCACTTGAGAAATCAAAGAACATAATCCTCATGTAACCACCTGGCTCATCCATGTTCAACCTGTGGCCTCAGAAGGTGGAGAAGCAGCTGCTCCAGGGTCTTCATGATGTGTGATGTGAGGGACACCGCTCTGTAGTCATTACAGTAAAGGAAGGTAGAGAGTCAATATTACATAGGTCAGGTCTTTTCCTTTTCTTTACTTTACGATTCACTGTTCCACCTGGGGGAAACCATTGTGTAGATCTTCAACAGACTGTTATAGTTACACAATTAATTTGTTTAAGTTACACAAATATCAACAATTAACATACATTATGTATGTGTAGATTCACATTACAAAAGAAAGCTCATTCAGATACAATGCACAGCAGCACATACAAAATAAATCTTATAGTATACTGTCTCCCTTCCTTCAAAGCCTGGCTGTCCAACAGCGTAATATCTAAAGATAATATATTGTAATTTAGGCGGCACCATTATACATAAAATGTATAATTTCCTTGGAAAATGACACAATTGCCTTGATTTTTTTGTCTTAGATTTGCATTTGCCTTTGTGTATGCGTATGCATGTGTCAGTGTATGTGCATTCACTGTGGTATTGTGGTTCGGTGTCACGCAAATTTCTTCATGTTTTAATGTGCATATTTTTCGTGTGTGTGTGAGTGCGGGTGTGTGTGTGATGGGTACTGACAGGCGTAGGCTCTGCTACAATAAGAGCCTGTGTAGCTGCAGCAGGGGGCAGGAAGCACCAAGAGGGGCAGAAAGAGGGCAGAGAGGGGCATGAAGTCAGGTCAAACACCCTGGGAGAGCAGGCCTGGGAAAACCATGGGAACAGGGGGGAGGGGGCAATGGAGAGGAGAAGTGGAGGGAAGCCGCCATGTTGAGGATAAAACCTGAAGAACATAACAGTCACATCTCAAAGTTTACATCAGTGGATATTTACTAAAGCAAAGGTTCTTAGACTGAGGTCCTGCTTTCAGCTGCATTTCCACTCACTGATAACACTGCTGAACTTTGACCTTTTATTGGTCTCTGTCGTGACGTAATGCCTACGTTGGACAAGTTTCAAGTCTCTACAATTACATTTTCACATTGTCCTGATGAATGGAATGAATGGAAACTAATGGCTGCCTGGCAGTCTTCTTAAAGGAGCAATTTGTAAGTCTTGCTATTGCTACATAGCTTACATTAGCATTAACAGCTGCTTACCTACCAGTCTAGGAGAAACGTTGTGAGCTCAGCATCAAACCTCATTCTTTTACTCACAATGAGGCGGAAAGAATCACCAACGTTAACAATTGGCTCTATCACGTCTTTTCCTCTACTGAAGTTAGCATGCTAACCAGCTAGCCCCGGCATGTCTCATCACTTACCAACTCACTGTAGCCTCCAATCTGCCCTGAAGACATAGCGCTGCTCAGAGGATGTATTATAACCTCTTGTATTATAAAGACAATGATGGCCGAAGCTCTTGTCAAGTTACAAACACCACCACCTGCTCCTGACAAGAAACCATTAGCAGCAAAGAAACTTACAAATAGCCCCTTTAAATCTGTTCAATATGCATTATTTTATTTATTTATTTTAATAGATTAAAATGTCTCAGAGAGAAACTTTGTTGTCAACACAAAATGAAAAAGAAAAAGGTGGAGATGGTTATTGACCTTGATCCTCAATATATTGTTGTGTAGCATGAGCAAATAGCCTTTCAAATGAAATACCATATGAACAGTATAATGTAAACAAATAATCTACTTTGTTGCTTCCTATTGCCAGACAAGAACAATGACACTGGATGATTCTAAAAAAGCCTGGGTTATGTTCAATGTTGTTTGTTTGTTCTAGATTCTTGCTTCCTACAGTATCTGCACACAGCAACATATGGTTAAAGTAATGGAAAGATCATGGTTTTAGTTAAAGATTTTTTTACACTACATATGACTGACATTTTTTCTGTAACAATGAAAAAAAAGATATTTTTTTCTGTTATACTTCTGTTTACTGTTATACTCCACAGCTCCACAATGATCTTCGAGCAAAAAATGAAATATACCTTAACTTTTAATAATGTATTAAAATCACAATTGACACATGAGTCCAAAATTAAGATGTGAATTTGCGTAACTGAAATGTTTTGCAGCTGTCTTCTTTTATTTTCAGGTGTAACTCTTTTTTTTTCTAATCTGCCCTCATTTCACACCCACAGATTAAAGTTATCTGGCTTGTTTTTCTTTTTTCTTTTTTTTTTAAAAACTTTATTTTTTCATTGATTTGCGTAACTGTTGCACCATCTCTTGAAAAAAAATGAAACTAAAGGGAGAGACAGTGATAAGATAAGTGGGATATCATACGATGTATGAACAAACAAATGGAATAAACAGATGGGGCTGATCTCTGAGTTTTGTGGCTGGACTCAGTTTTTTGCGTTGAATCGGGGAGATAATCTTGGGTAAGCCTCCTCCAGCAGCTCGTGGAGATCAGGTCTGAGGGCGACTATCAGGATGTGTGATCTCAGATGACCAGACCCACTGGTAAACTGCACTCAACAATGACCGCCTCTCAGCAGCGCCAAAGAATAACACTCTTTCACTGCAGCAACACACAATTATCCTTTTCTCTCCTCATCCTCTGCCCTCTCTCCCTCTAACTCTGTCACTCCTTCCTTCCTTTCTTTCTTCGGTCAAGAAGTTAATTCACTTATAACTCGACTGTACTCACACAGAAATCCCCTTCTTTCTCCTCATGAGTGTCAAACACCATCAAAGCTCTTCAGCTGCTCTGTATTTATTGATGTTGATGGGAAATGGGACTTTTCTGCTGTTTGTGTTTTTTAAGTTCAGATGTCTTGTAGCATCTTGCTCAAAGGCGCATGTGATGGCAGGGATTGAGCGCTGCCTTGCTCCTCAACCCTAAACCCAATGTTCCACAAATTTAATTTAAATCGGTTTTTGAAATATTGAACCAACAACCAGATTTTCCATCCAACAAACTCAACTATTTACAAAACAGAACCTCTCAAAGATAAGGTTCTTTAGGGTTAGGTCTTTTTTTTTTCTTTTAGTGCATCAAGTAGATTTCCTGTCATGGAGGTTAGCTGTTCTTCCCAAAAGAAGCAAAATGAAGACATTTCTTTGTGGAACTGCCTCCATCTGTGTTCCACGAATCCAAAACTTGTTAAAAGTTCTTTACTGGAATATCATCTCAGATGTGACTGTTGACCAAACCTAATCTGAGAGGGAAATCTCTCCAAACATCACTGGGGGAAGCATAACGCACATAAACACTGAAAGAAGCTGTTCAACACTTTCAACTGACGCATTTCTAAGGTTACGCTTCACTTTTGCTACGTTTACGCCTGGCATCTACACTACTTGAGTTTTCAAGTTTTGCTTCCTGATTGGTCTCATCAGTCATGAGGTATCCTTCCTTGACTTGTGGATTGGATGGTTAATAATATGTTGCCGTATTTGCTTTGCGACAGTGTTTTCCACAGCCATGACCAATTTATACTCCTGTGTTACCACACTCAGTTCGACCTTGAAAGTCAATCAAAGCAATAAAAAACTGTGGTCTTGTGGGAGCTTGTTTGGACTGAGATCATTTTCGTTTCAAAATGCCGTACGCATCAGTGTGGACGAGGCCTAAAGCTGGTTACCAACCTCTCAAATGACATCGACTTTAAACTAGTTGGATGGTGAAATAAGAGATGAAAATTGAAGTTTTTGAAAACTTCACCAGAGTAGATGAATAATAAATCACCCCCCTAAACATTTTGGTGTTTGGAGTAGGGAAAACTGATCTTTCTGACAGCAGTGATAGAAAGTTTTCAGTGTGGTTAATTAGAAGTCCTGGTCCGGTGGCTGAACAGGTTTGAAAATGGCCTGACTGTCCACGCAAAGTCCAAGATCTAAACTATGTGTTGAGACTCTGTATCAAATCACTCAGAGACAAGGTACAGCAGCAACATTAACTTTACTGCTGCCACTCATAAATGACAGATCACTAATGTTAGACATTCTATACTGATATAAATACACAACATGCAACTAACCACACTTTTTTAACCACACTTCCTAACTTCTTTACACTAGCTCTTGTATTCAGAAATTTAAACCATCACCATGCCAACACACAAACATGCCTGTTGAATGTATAATGTGAAGATTATTCATTTATTCATGGCATAAAATGATAAAACTGATCACTGAACTTGTGTTCCTGAGTGATGTTTCTGAGAATCTGAGTTCTGGTCACATTACAATATTATTAAAGCTAAGGGGACTTTCCCAGCAGCTCTGGTTTGAGATGACACACATATACACACACACACATATGTATAAAGATAAAGTGCTGGGAGAGTTGGGGGAGTTGGATATCAGCTGATCGTGTGTGAGTGTGTGTCGTGGAGAGTCTAAGATGGGCGGCCAGGTCTTTCCCACACCCACTTTCTCTTTTTAGAATGTGTCACAAATGTCAACACACAAACGCACACACACACACACACACACACACACACACACACACACACACACACACACACACACACACACACACACAGGCTGCAGCCCCCATCAGTGGAACGTGTAGGGTCAGGAGGCCACAATGAGCCAGGTCACGTTCCTGAGGAAGAGAATGTCTGCAGGCAGCAGAACCAGGAGACTGGTGGAACTGGTCTGAGGTCAGTTTACTCAAAACTTCTAAAACTAATGGGCGTGTCAGTCCTCACTTTAGGACTCTTAATTTTTCTGACTAAGAGCTATTCACAAAGCCACTTAGCGCTAAAAGTTGCACCTAAGTCTGGGAGAAGGAAATTAAGTGTTTGGCAACACTGCGTTCCTTGGCAACAGAGAAAAGCCCATCTATTCACCAAACAATAAACGCGTTCTGACCCGACATCATAGGACAGTTCATACGATTTCTTTTAGATGTTCAGCAACTACAGAAATGAATGGCTCCCGCTGTGATCGGTGCCAGAGATGGAACGTGTGTAAAAATGATTGCACCATCACAAGAGGAGGAGGTAATTGTAAACAGGAAAACAAAATCAACGCACAGGTTGTATTGATGCTGCCTGTAAAGTTGTAGACATTGTTGTTCAGTAATCAGGATCTACACTCGAGTCATGGATCTTCATGGAGAGTGACCTGATCAGCTGTTTGAAAGGATCATATTCCAGCTGGATGTCACCTGGTGGGGGACAGTGGAAATCTTCTCACACTTCAACCCACAACCGGGACCACAGCTACATTACAACACGTACAGATACAACAGGCTGTGGCTAACAGGATGCCAGTTAGGTTTAGTCAGGTCGTTTAGGACAGGGTGGTTTTTTTTATTTTTCCATTGAGAGAATTGAATATAAGGTTTTATAGTAAAATTCTCCCGGGTCGACACAAACCTTATCATCATCATTTTGCACTACTACGTAAACAGCTCCTAATCCGTTATTATTTCATTTGTACTTGTATATTTCTCAGTGTTTTTTAAAAAATTATTACCGCAGGATGTTGATCATGCGTTTTCACCGGCACAGACGGTCTTTCATCAACCAATCGCTGTGGTTCCTGCAAGGAGGCTTGTCCATGAAAATTGTCGTCAGCCATAGCAACAGAGTCGCACTCTTAGCTGAGAAGTTTTCACTTTTCCTCAGTAACAGTTGGTCTCAGCTGTTTTGTGAATAGGACTTAGGAGAAAACTTTTAGTTAAAACTTTTAGCGTGACTTAGGAGAACTCTCTTAGGAGAATGCCACGATCAACATGAAAATCTTCTGTTCTTCTTCGTCTTTGTCCTCCAAGTTGTCTTCTTCGTTTTAGTCTGCACAGAGAAACAGAATTTAATCAGATTAATACACAAAGACCATATTCAGAATGACAACAGCACTGCATCAATACTAATAATAATAATAATATATTTTATTTAAAGGCGCCTTTCTTGGCACTCAAGGACACCGTACAGAGTTACACAAATTGAGATTAAAAACACATTAAGAAGAAGCAACAATAAAAATGAAATATAAAAATAAAAACAATACAAAAGTGACAGAGCAATTGGCATCAGATGGAAAAGGCAGTTTTAAACAGATGTGTTTTGAGTTGTGATTTGAAATGGGGGAATGAATCGATATTTCTGAGTTGGGGTGGTAGTAGATTCCAGAGACGGGGAGCAGAGCGGCTGAATGCTCTTCTCCCCATGGTGGTGAGACGGGCGGAGGGGACAGACAGGTGTGTGGAGGAAGAGGATCTGAGGGAGCGGGGGGGAGTGGGAACATGGAGGAGGTCGGACAGATATGGGGGGGCGAGGTTGTGGATGGCCTTAAATGTTAATAGAAGGACTTTGAAATGAATACGGAACTGAACCGGTTGCCAGTGGAGCTGTTGGAGGACAGGAGTGATGTGGTGGATGGAGGGGGTACGAGTAATGATACAGGCAGCTGAGTTCTGGACCAATTGAAGTTTATGGAGGGATTTATGAGGGAGGCTGAAGAGGAGAGAGTTACGAGGCTGTGGACAAGGATGGGGGCAGTGTGGGGGGGTAAGGGAGGGGCGGAGGCGATTAATGTTTCGTAGGTGGAAGTAGGCAGACCGGGTAATGTTATTGATGTGGGATTGAAAGGATAGTGTGCTGTCAAGGATGACACCCAGGCTCTTAACCTGGGGGGAGGGTGAAACGGAGGAGTTATCAATAGTGAGGGAAAAACTGTTGGTTTTGGATAACGTAGATTTGGTGCCAATGAGGAGAACCTCGGTTTTGTTACTGTTTAATTTAAGGAAGTTTAGAGTGAACCAGGTTTTTATTTCAGTGATGCAATCAGTTAGGGAGGTGGGCGGGAGAGTGGATGAGGGTTTAGTGGAGAGGTAGAGCTGGGTGTCATCAGCGTAACAGTGGAAGTCAATGTTAAATTTGCGGAAGATATTGCCGAGGGGAAGGAGGTAGATGATGAAGAGGAGGGGCCCTAGGACAGAGCCCTGGGGCACACCGGAAGTGACAGGGGAGGGGATGGATTTAAAGGACTTGAGTTGAATGAACTGAGTGCGGCCAGAGAGGTAAGGTGTGAACCAGTCTAATGCAGTGTGGGTGATGCCAATGGAAGATAGCCTGTTGAGAAGAGTGGTGTGACAGATGGTATCAAAGGCTGCGCTCAGGTCGAGGAGGATGAGGGTGGTGAGGAGTCCAGAATCAGCTGCCATAAGGAGGTTAATAACAGAGATGGTAGTACTGGTTTTGGTGGTGGCAATGGAGTCCTTATAATGTAAAATATGGTTATTGTACATTTCTTTGTGAATAGTGAGACCAGTTTTTCTATGGAGTCGTTCAAGTTGCCGACCTTTGGCTTTCATGAGACGAAGATCAGGGGTGAACCAAGGGG
>NW_019174280.1:1648357-1715693 GCF_002260705.1 Seriola dumerili | reverse complement strand
ACAGTCAATGATTTCATCGATCGGTATATTTTGAATAAAGTAAGTGCATCCTCATCCTTACTTGCTGTTGCATTTGTGAAGCACAAACAAGGTAAAACATTTCCTTGTGATTTCTAACAGAGTATTTTTTTCATTTATTTTTCCTCTGTGGATCAAAATTCGCAGGGTGGAGTGAAAGGTTTGGGTTATCTGGCTCAGCACCAGCTTTTTGATCAGGTATGGTTCAATGTTTTTCTTTTGAATTAATCTGATATCTTCAGCACTATGAAAAAATACAATAGAATTCTCTTTTTCTTTCCAGCTGTCTTCCTCCCGCCACGTTGCTTTGAACAGTGTTGACTTTTTAGTGCTAATTTTTACCGTAGAAGTCAATACATTGTCTGGGCTGAACTTTACGAAAAGGGCACCTTGTCAGGCCAAAATAGTTGTGTGTTTTCGGGTTGTTTGATAGATCAGATCGAGGCCAAACGAGGATCCATCACACATCCAGATCTTTCACACTGTATCCTCACCTTTCAGGAATCATCTGTAAAAAGTTGTTTATTCATATGTATGTAGGAACTGCCTTATTATACAATATCATTTTAACACCTGAAAAAAAATATATTCCTCTAAATTTTCCTTCATATTATTTAATTATAATTATGATCTTTTCTTCAGATTTTCTTTTAATTTTTCTTCTTCTTATCATTATATAATAAAAATAATTGACTCAAGGAGGACTATATGCATAGATTTGGGGTTTTTTGAAGTATGTATCTCATGACACTATAAACTATACAAACTGAATAATTTGAAAGCAATATGTGGCCTCATGTTAACTCTCATATAAACTGATCCCATTGAGTTCCATGCAGAGAGGGAAACACAGAGCACTGGTTTTTGATTGGTACTCAGTATAGGCAGGAACCCTGAATTGGTAATTGGAGAGAAAAAGCCAGATAGGTACATCTCTAATTGCCATTACAATAAAAGTTGTTAGGAAATTGCATTAGAGACAGGACAGCATTCAGCATACATGTCCATACCTGCCAACATTTAGGTTTCAAAATACATCAGATTTTTCAGGGTGGGGGTTTACAGTAAATAAATATGTGATATACATAATATATATATATATATATATATATATATATATTATATGCATGTCAAGAGGAAACTTTTTGAGTTAACTTGGATAGTCAGACTGGCTTTAACATTTAAATCAGAAATTTAGAAAACAGGGTGGTACCTGAAGCAGGAACTGCCTCCTTCTTGGGGTTTGGGGGCCGCCCCACACAGTGACACCCCGTCTTTGCTGGGACTGAGAGCCTTTGGGCTGCTGCCCTAGCCCCCCCCCCCAACCTTCCACCACTCCACCTAATATGGGTATTATCAACATCATCATTATGATCAATTAATAACAGAGATGGTAGTACTGTGGCGATGGTGATCATGGTAATAATGATAGTTTTTTTTTTCATACTGCTCATACTGTTGCTGTTGTATTTATTTATGTATTTGTTACATGGTAAACTTTAGCTTTTATGCCTGTGTCCAGCTATTTTCTCTTGATATCAACATTGTTGTTAAAATTTCTCCTTCTTATGTCTTTCTTTACTTTGGTCGCTCCTTCTCATATTCTTTGTTGTCTAGCATTTCATGTCACACATTAAATAACATTTTTTTAAAAATGAAAGAAAAGAAGGGTGGAATGTGGAAACTTCTGCATGACTGCTCCTCACATCAATCAAAGCTTTTTGATTTCTGACAGAGCTCAACTTTGCAGTTTATACCACAGAGAAGGAGGTGATTTAAGGTGTGGATTTAAATCACATTTGCTTCCCACATGGGCACATCCTGGCCTCCGTACCTTGACTACTTCTTCTGTCTGTTGAACATGTCCAGCTTCAGGCATTGATGCAATGCAGCCAGTGTGAGTGGAACTTGAGTTATTTGTTTTAAAGGCTTGATTTATCTGACCATAGATGCCCTTTTCCAAGTTCTGCATGTGTGTGTGTGTGTGTTGTCATATACTGTAGGTAGCAGCAGGAATGTGTGTGTGTGGTGTGGATCTGATAGAAGTGGTAAAGCCTCCTGAGGTGAGACTAATGCTGAACAGGATGTGTGGGAGAACAGAGCAGCTCTCACTGCAGACAGACTCTGACACATACTGACATGAAGACAGGCGGGGTCAATGACAGGTGGTGAAGATGATGAAGAGCATGACACCTTTTTTTGTCACAATGAGTAAATGAAGGAAGAAGCAAAGTTTCTTTTCTTGCGTTTGTCCTGAGTCGGTTCTGCATTAGTGCTGCACACAGCTGAAGACACGTTTATCTATTTAGCTCATTATCACGTATAGTACAAGGTCTCGTAGGCTTCTGTTGATGCACGGGGCAGCCATCTTGGATTTTGAGGATGGGGGTTGGTGAGGTTCCTTTGACTTTCTGGGATGGAAATCCGACTTCAGGGGCCATTCTAGTTGAAATTTCCCAATGGAAAATTCTGGTTTCCCAGTTTAAATGGAACACATCAATATTTTCTGAATAAAGAATGGCATTGTAGGAACTTCCTGTGCTTAATATTCTAATTTTTCACTTTCTGTTGGTTTATAGGCGTCATTATTATATTTCTTATATTATTTCAAACATTTGAACAAGTGCTTGACATTTAAAGGCAAGACAATAGAGACAGACAAATATAAAAGAAGCACAAGACTACATATACATATATATGTATATATACACACACACACACACATATATACATATATATGTATATACACACACATATACATATATAAATATATATAAAATTATTAGGATTCAAAAGTAAAATCAAATAGAAATCAAAAGTAAGATCAAACACGACAGATTAACCAGGAGAATATATGACAGTACAGCTACAGTTCAAGATATGAATAAACAATCCCAAATGTTGAAGAGCTGAAGAAGACCTGCAGTTTTCTGGGAGTTAGTTCTGACATGTGGAGCAGTATTAGAACCGAATCCTCCAGCAGCCTTTAACAAGAGAAAGTGAAGGATCCATAGTTATCAGGAAAGATCACAAAATATTTTTCAAAAAGATGCAGCATCGATAAGTTGCTGCATCTCTGTCATGGTAGGGGTAAGACTGGACCCAAACGCAGCCAACACAAGAGAGTCCGTGAAAAATGTTTAATAATCAGAAGAACTAACAAAACTGGTGAACCAACTTAACAGGAAGCCAAAGCACAATGTAACACTGGGGACTAAACAGAAAGCCGAAGCACGAGGAAACACAGGGGACTTCAAACAGGAACCACAAGCACGAGAAACACAAGGAACTGGAACCAGTAACACAGGAGACATGAACAGGTGAGCTGACCCAGACCAAGGGGAGCACAGAGACTAAATAGACACAAGGGAGGCAAGGGTGATTGAACACAGGTGAAACACATTAGGGCGGGGCAGACGATCAACAAGGAGGGAAACACGACAAAGACAGGAAGTAAACACATCATGGCACACAAGGAAAACAACTACAAAATAAAACAGAAAATGACAAAGGACAAAAGTCCTAACAAAATCTCAAACATAAAATGACCGTCATGGCAACCCTTGACAATCTCAGCGTTACTGAGCTTTGTACAGGAAGGCCAGAAAATAAAGAATAAAGAGGGCCACCTCACTGTGGAAGATGCTTATAAACGACTGAAATATATTCATGTCGTCTCAGAGGAAGCGACAAAATGCCACAGATGCGCCTTTGATCCTCAAATATTCACATGGCTGATTTCAATCTTCTTTTTCTTTTTTTTTTTTATTAACTTGAAATTGAGTTTGTGTGGACACTCACTGGTGTGAACAGGAAACACGCTGCTGCACTACAATGCACACTCAGCCTCCCCCCTGTGGATAAATAAAGACTTTATAAAAGCTCTTTAATCTGTGTGAATTTCCAGACGGGGTGTTGCCCCTGATAAGTTCAAACCAGACTGAGCATATCAGTCCAGGAGGACGACTCTGGATGAGAGAGATAAGTAAAGACTGGAAGAAATCTGCAGCACCTCTCTCGAAATGAAAATAAAGATCAAAAATGTTATTGAAGTGAGTTTGAATTGAAAGAACAGCAACAATATCTAGCTGTGTGTGTGTGTGTGTGTGTGTGTGTGTGTGTGTGTGGTATAATGTGAAAGTCCAGATCGTGAAACATACCTGTCATCAACTAAACTGCCTCCCATCACACCTTGAAATATAGAGCCTGTTCACACCAGGACACACACACACACACACACACATACAAACATACAACAGATTCCCAAGGGTTCTCGTACGTTGTCGAGTGTGTGTTGACGTGTTCAGAGATTAAGAGGTTCAGGCTTCCAACACTTCACTGCTGAGAACTCTTCTTCTTCTTCTTCCTCTTCTTCTCCTTCTATTTCTCCTTCTTCTATCTGTTCTTCTTCTTCTTCTTCTCCCTCTTCTGTGTGAGAGGAGTATATTTCTATCTTTTTCTGTCCTTCCCTTGTTGTATTGATAGTTATAGTTGTGTTAGGTGTTTAGTGTTGTGTTTTTGTGGGTTTTATTTTTGCCGAGGTGTTTTTGTGTGTTTTTGCCGGCCAGGCTTCGTCTGGCTGTTCGGCGGCTCAGACGCCAGCATGGCGACGAGCAGTGTCTTCTCCAAGCTGACACGGAAGCACGGCATCAAGATCGGAGCCGGCCCTCTGCGCAGAGCGGAGGAGCCAGGTATGGCCTTGGGAGAGACCATCGGGCACGGCTCTGCGAAGTCCGCTGCCCGCATGAACAGTGTGATAGTTCTGTTCCTGTGGAGCAGGTTAACAGGTTAGTGGAAACAGGCATCACGGTGAATGGGATGTTTGAGCCGGTGCTGCCACTAACACGGACGGCTACTAAGATCACGCTGTCAAACGTGCCTCCTGTTGAGACACAGAAAGGCGGTATCACCGAAGTGTTTTGTCGGGCTGTTCTGTCTCACCGCAGGCAGCTCCCATCACTGTCTTGTTCGTATGCATGACTGATGGCAGATAAAAGAACAGGTGAACTGTGTGAAACAGGTGAGGTGACAGGTGAGTTGTGTGAGACTGGCGAGGTGACAGGTGAGTTAAGTAGAGCCGGTAAAGTGACAGGTGAATTGTGCGTGGGTGGTGCAGCAGCTGAGGCTAAGGAGTTGGAGGCCTGCTCCTCTGAAGCGGCGCAGTAAGCGGAGGAACGCGTGGAACGTATCAGTCGGTGGTAAAGCCGAGCGAGCGCTGCAAACAGCTCAGCAGCTCTTGAGTGTCTGACAGCAGTGACCTGTCTGACACTCAGCAGGCTGCTCGTCAGGAAAGTAAGGTCTATGCTGCTAAAATGTTTAAATTGTTTCTACAGCAGGCCAAAGGCATGAAGGGTGGAGATTCAGAGCAGTATTTTCCAGATAAGCAGGTTTTCTACACCTCAGCCAGGCATCTCATTAAAAACAGAGCTGAGTCAGACCTTACCGATCAAGAAGAATCTAGACTGAAGAACCAGATGATAAAAGTAAGGAAATGACTCAGTTTGTAATGACAATGAAGGCACTGCTTTTATTATTATTTTCTCCCTTGATTGCATTTAGTTTAGTTTTTTAACATCTCACTCAGTATGTCTTTTTGTTCTTTTTTAGAGTGGGGACTTAAAATGTAAATGGCGGCAGACAGGCAATGAAGACTGAAACACACTGATGTATTGTTTTTACAAGAAACGCACAGTGATGTGAGCAACAAGGCAAACTGGAGCAGAGGGTGGGAAGGGGGAGCTGGTTTTAAGCCATAACACCACACTCAGTGGAGGAGTGGGTTTCCTGTTCTCCAGAACTTTTACTCCAACTTCTCTGGAGGTCGAGCATGTGATAGAGGGGAGGTGTCTTTAAGCCAAAGCGCCTTTTGAGCATTTAACTGTGGTTTTTTATCGACATCTGTGTTCCAACTAACGGTGCAGAGACGAAGAGCTTCTTAGGAAAACTGTTTGTGAATGTTCTCATTCGTCCAGGTCATAGTAATCTCTCTCTTAAATTAAATCGAAGGCAACTGGACTTGTATTTGTCTGTGGAAGACGTTTCGCCTCTTATCCATGAATCTGATGAAGCCGCTTGGATAAGAGGCGAAACGTCTTCCACAGACAAATACAAGTCCAGTTGCCTTCGATTTAATTTAAGAGAGAGATTCTTAGGAAAAATTCATGATAAATTGAATAGCTGTAGCTCAGAGGATTTTTTATTCTTGGCTGGGGATTTTAACTGTAACGTGTTTTTAGATCGTAATCATGCAGAGCCTCATCCAGCCTCCCGACACACTCTGAAGCAGCTGCTCTGTTTTCATGGCCTGGTGGATGTGTGCATGGAGAAGACTGCAGACCGTACACATGGTCCCACCTCAGTGAGGATAGGATCTCCTTAGCCTGACTCCACCCCTTTTATTGTTTTAAACATCACGTTAATGTTTTTAAATCCTGTAAAATGATGCCAACTGGTTTTAATAATTATTCTTTGGTTTAATGTCATGTTTTTATTAGGAATATTTTACCCAAGAGTACATACTGGCATTTTAATTCAGTTGTAAAATTTGACAAAGGTTTTAGAGAGGCTTTAAGTTATTGTTGGACTGCTTTTAGACATAGAACAGTGATTTTACATGTCTTAGGCAGTGGTGGGACTATGGAAAGACTGAAATTAAACTCTTGTGTCAGCGGCATACACTCAATGTCACACGAGACAAGAGGATATATTAAAATCCTCAAATTCAAAAAAATGGCTCTAGCCAACCTGCTGGCCACTAAAGTAAAGGTCCCGAGTCCAGAATATCACAGGGGTGGATGCTCTTTGGGGCTGGAGAAAAAGCATGGACAGAAAAAAGTAATCCACCCCCTGCTCTCTGACACGGGGCAAGAACTCACTGAACCTGGCCAGATCAGAAGGCGAGCTGTTGAGTTTTTCTCCTCCCTCTATACTAGTGAGTACAAGGAGGATGACTCACCGTTTGAGGGTTTCTGAAGTGAACTGCCTCAGGCCTCTGAAGAGACCAACTCACAGCTGGACCGGCCTCGACTTTTAGAAAGCCCTCTGGGACATTTTAGCAACTGATCTTTTTAATGTTTTTAACCAAAGTCTGGCTTCAGGTTCTCTGCCACTGTCCTGCTGCAGGTCTGTTGTCGCCCTGCTGCTAAAAAACTAAATTCTGTCCAAGGTTTTGGCTAACAGGCTGAGAGAAGCCGTGGAGCGGGTCATCCATCGGGACTAGGCCTACTGTGTGGTCCATGGTAGTCCAAGGTATGTCTACCTAATTCGAGATGTTTTGGTGGTCTCCAGCTCATTGGGCATAAATACCGGTCTGATTTCTCTGGATCAGGAAAAGGCATTGGACCGCGATGAGCATGACTTCCTCTGGAAAATCATGGCGATGTTTGGGTTCAGCGCTGGTTTCATTGCCAAGATCCGGGTGTTATGCAATGACTTTGAGAGTACGTTTAATGGCAGTTGGTGTGCTCCTTTCAGAGTGCATAGAGGCATCCAGGTCTGATATCCTCCATTCACTCTTCCTAGGACACACAAGCATTGAAGGCCTGATTTTACCTGTTTATAATGAGAACATTGTTTCCTCTGGATAAGCAGATGATGTCATTGTTATTATTAAAAACCAGAAAGATGTTGATATTTTAACTGATTTGACAATTTTACCATTCTATTGGCAGCGAGGGTGAACTGGAAAAAAAGTGAAGCCCTTGCTGTCGGTGGATGGTGTGACGGTCTCCCAGTTCTTCCTCAGAACCTGGCCTGGAAGAAAGACAGCCTGGGGAACTAATTAGTATTTTATTTTATTTATTGAGTGGCTTTAATATAGTTTTTAATCTCTCAACAACAATGAATAATTTCAGAGCCGGGAGTTTAAACTTTAATGGGGCTAAGGAGACGAGGAAAAGAAACAGCTAAACCTAAACATATAGACGTTTCATTTTTTTACAAGAGACACATAGTGATTTTAAAAATGAAGCAGACTGGTACAGAGAGTGGGAAGGGGAAGCCATCTTAAGTCATAACACCACACTGAGTGCAGGGGTGGGCTTCCTTTTTCTCCAAAGCCTACACTCATTGGAGGTGGAACATGTTGTACAAGCGAGGTGTGTTTCAGTCAAAGCTCGTTTCCATCTTTTTACTGTTGTTTTTATTAATGCTAATGCTCTCAGCAATGGCGCGTTTTTATTGTTTTAAGCACCATTTTGGTGTTTTTAAAACGTGTAGGATTTTACCTGTTAGTTTTACATATCACTCCTTAGTTTTATGTAGTGTTTTTATTCGAAATGTTGTGCGCCTACTGGCATTTTCATTCAGTTTAGCTGCTGACCAAAGTTTTAGAGAGGCTCTTGGTTATTTATTGACTGGTTTTAGACAGAAGAGAAGTGAGTTTACCTGTTAAGGGCAGTGTAGGGACCATGGGAAGAGTCTGATCAAACAGCAGCACACTCTCAATGTCACACGTGACATCTCCAGATCTGTCAGAGAACTGGAGATTGATATTGTGGAATGAGCGAGTTAACAGGATATATTGAAATCCTCAAAACTAAAAAGATGGCGTTAGCCGACCTGCTGGACACTTATGTATAAGGTGCGCTCTAGCTTCTAGCTTCTTCTTTGGCTTGGAGAGGAAACATGGGCAGAGGAGGTTCATCCACTCTCTGCTGTCAGACACAGGGCAGGAGCTGACTGGGCCTAGTGGGGCCAACACTCACTGATGCCCAGTCTGTGAGCTCTATGCTGGGTGTACATTCTGTTCGGTTGGTGCAGAGGGGCCTGGAGCTCTGGAGGCAGAAGCCCTCTGCAAATGAGAGGAACCTACAGCACAGCCTGACCCCACGGACACTTTCCCTCCGCCTGAGCCCTGGGTTCTCACAGCTTAAAGGTCCCCAATTACAACTGAGGAAAGTGAGAAACTAAGCCTGCAGGCAGCGCGTGTGCTCTGTGTGAAAACCATCATCAGGAAAAGCTTGTGTAAGAGAGCAGCCGCTGTGTGGACAGACAGACTGAAGGGACAGCGCCCCCAGTAGACCTCCCTTTATAAACCACCTCTAAAAGAACAGACTGGTGATCTCCAATGGAGAATTCTGCATGGTGCCATTGCCACCAATGCTTTTGTGTCTGCTTTTAACAATAGTGTTCTAAGCAAGGACAGAAAGGATTCTGTGGTCTGTCTGAAAATGTTTTTCATGTTTTCACTGAATGCAGGAGACTCGCAGAGTTTTTCAGTTTTTTATCTGCTGTTTTCAAACTATTCGGTGTCATGTTCTCTGCTCCTGTTGTTATCCGTGGAATCCATTGCAACAAAGGAGCTAAGTCAAAGTATCAACTGGTCAACTTTTTGGGAGGAGAAGCCAAATTGGCAATCCACCGCGCTCGCAGAGACAGACTGCAGACTGGGTCTGCACACAATGTTGTGACTTTATGGAGGTGTAACAGTAAAACCAGGATGAGGAGAGTTTTGCTTCCACAAAGCCACAAACTATGTAAACACTTCCATGCAACTGTGGGGTCATGAAAACTTATCATGCCATGTGTCTGATCAGGGAGAGCTAAACTTTTCAGATTACCTCGGCCATGAATGTGCTGCCTGTACAATACTCTCCTATCTTCTTTCTCTTCTTCTTCTATTTCTCCTTCTCCTTCCTCTTCCTCTTCTTCTTCCTCTTCTTCATTCCCTTTCTTCTGTGTTCTCCTCCTCTGGTAAAATAAAGGGTTCTTGAGGGTTCTTGACTGAGGTAATCTCTCTAAAGAGCCACTTTCACTATCTGACAACTGCTGTTTAACTTAACCTTTATTTAGAGGACAGGTGGAAGAAAGGTCAGAGGTCAGCTGAGTGGGAAAATGAAATGACTCTCAACACTAAGGACTGTTAACAATAACCTTTTTTTTTTGCATCCTGCTCCAATAACTCTCTTTAATACTAATGATAACACGTCTTTGTAATACCAAAGAATGATTGAGGAATTGTTCAGGAATTGTATGAAACAGATTTTCAGAAAACATATTTGCTGTTGCAGTTTAAACATCATTTTTGGAGACAGGTTTGGAACGGTACCAGTTGTCCTTTATGTGTATTTTTGACTCATTAGATCTTGTTATATTTTCACAAGACGCACAATTAGTTTGTTAAAGAACAACAATTGTGATAAAAAATGAAGAAATCATTGTATTCCCAGCACTGACATGATATCCAAGTGTTTGAAAGTGTATGCAGAATGTGGACCTGAACTGTATCCACTCCAGACCAGTTTCTACACCCTGACTGCGACATAAATCAACTGACCACCGACGTGGTCTGGCTCTCATCATCTTGTACAATACATCCCTGCCCAGCACGCACACACATACACACACACACACACACACACACACACACACACTCCTCTCCTTCCTCCACACCGTGTCCTGATGGGAAACATGGGTCAGGTGACAGGAAGGAAGTGGAGTAGCGCAGCACCTGTGGGGTTGGTAGTGCAACGCTCCCAGAGGACGTGTCTGCAGGTTTCCTTCATCACAACAATGGACTATTATATCCTGAAACAACAGACATTCATACAGTCTGTGGGAGTGCATTAAAGGCTGGTGATAAATTTTTCTTCACCCCCCCCACCCCCAAACACACAAACACACTGATCTCCTTTACAGGTGCCACTTATACACTCTTATTTTGAAATGAAGCTCAGTCTTTAGACATGTTCTTTATGTTCAAAGCTGCCGTGACCTGTTATTGATATTTAGACAATATAAAGACAATATTCATGTTCAGAACTGTCTGATTAGTTCTTTCTTTTTGTTTGCTTTTCTAGAGCTTCTTCAGGTTTGGTGTCATGGACTCTGCCGGAGCTTCTTAGCTCCTCCCTCCTGCTGCTCCTCCTGTTCACACCCCTCTACTCATCCTCCTATCAATTACCAGCCGGCTCTGCCTCCACACACCTGCTCCACATCGACTCATCATCCCCTCAGTACTTATACCAGTCAGTTTCCCTCTGTCATTGTCAGATCGTTGTTTGTGCTAATGCCTTCGTCGTATCCCGCCTGTTTTCGTGTTCTTGACCTCTGGATTTTTGACCTATGCCTGTTTTTCGGAATTGTGTTTTTGCCTGACCCCTCGGTACCTCTGCCTGATCACTTTAGGTTTTTGTACACTGACTGTATTTCGCTCCACAAATACTCAGTAAAGTTTTTCTGTTTGCCTTACGTCCGCCTCTGTCTGTTGATTCTGCGTGTGGATCCTCTCTGGTCTGTGACATTTGGTCATAGAGTTGCAAACCCATCATGGGTAACATTCTGTATATGAAAATAATGCCCAACAAAATTTATTACAATATATCAACCAACATTCACAAGAAGTAAAATATACTGAAGTAATATAATGTAAAAAATATCGGAACATATAATTACAGGAACATAATTCACCAAAACTAACAAACATCAGCATCAAGAATGAATCATTTAATCATCTACAGTATGTCTGAATGATCATGCATGTACGGAAATATCAGCACATGTATGTGTCATGAGAATGAGATGTAAATATCATACTGTAACTGTATTATATGTGGTGGACTGTTACAGCACATAACACTTCCCTGCAGGCACGTTAGACCTTGTTATTTGGTCGAATGTAGGTTTTACAGCCAGCATCAATTTGACGTAGAATAACTGACGACAGCTGATGTTGAAATTTTGTTGTTTTTAAATCGTGTTGTTAAGTAAACAAAATCCATCATCTTTCAAATGTCTCATGCCAACGCCATCTTGACACACAGTATAAAGTACAGATACTTTAAGCTGTGTCCTAAATCAGGGGCCGCATCCTTCGGAGGCCGCATTTGAAGAGCGGTGTGACCCATTTCCAAGGCTCCTTCAAGTGTGGCAGGAAAGTGTGTCCTTCAACCTTCGACAAAGGATCCAGCAGGTGGATCCTTCGTGGCCCCACTGACAGGGAGCTCAAGGATTACACGTTTAAATGTAAGTATTGTGTTTCAGCTCAATTCAACAACTAACAGTACAACTCTTAAAACCAAGGGCCTTAAAACCTTTTCTGTGAAAAAAAATGTTATATGTTATCAAGGTTGCTAAGCGACAACAGCTAGGCGACAGCAGCTTTGCAACGCAACGATAAGAGCAGGAACAGCTGGTGACGCAAAGTGAAAGTCTTCTGTAGACCAGACCATCTCATTTTAGTTCAGCCTTCGTGGTCTACGGTCGCCACAAAGAGCCACATCTTTGTGGACGACGTCCTCCGAGGGATTTTCATTTCCAACCAAAATATAATGTCTGTCCAATGTTAGAGTCGTTAGAGTCCAACACTGACCTCCTCCTCCTTCAAGGAGTGGATCTAAAGAAGGTTCCCTCCACCACAGAGGGAACCACAAAGAAAGAAAATCTCTCTGGTTTCTTCTCATTGAAAATAAAATGACAAGAATCAGGTTCTTGTTGGATGTTTGTTTGTGCTGGTGAAGTTACAGCAGGTAGTTTATAGGTGACGTGTGTGTGTGTGTGTGTGTGTGCATTGAATGTCCTGTGGGAACGAGGGCTTGAGCAGTGTGAGGTCTGAGGCGTCGTAGTGACGGACGGGCGGCGAGCACCGTCTAACTGAGAATAATACACCACTTCCTCCCATTCTCTCTCCTCTCTCTCTACACACACACACACACACTCACACACAAAAAGGCCCAGTCATGTTCTCTTGTTCCAAAAGGATTTCCGACTCACGGCCTGGCGCTTCGGCCCAGCGTTCCCTGAGATATTATCCTTCACACACACACACACAAACAAATATTCCTCCCTCAAACACTCAGTGTTTCCTGCTATGGGATGGCCCTCCTTGTCCTCTGTGACCCCTGACACTAATAAACCTCTGATATCATCAACACGCTCACACACACACACACACACACACACACACACACACAGACTGGGTTTTTCAAATTGTGACCTAGTGGGCTGCAGCCTCCCAAACACAATGCACATATAATAAGCTTAATTTCAGGCTATTGCACATTTTTGAACATTTTTGTAGAGTTCAGTTTCTGAATACAGGCTGTGTGCATTTCTCTGTGGACTGAGGCTTTGATACATTCACAGTGTTAATATAGAAGCTAGACCTGATCTATAATCACACTACACATGGACAGAGACCTTTACACTGAATGGACCTTTAATATTACAAAATGCATCATTACAGTTTTGTCTGGTTTCTGTTTTAAATTCTCATACCAGGTGGAGCTCCCAGTACGCCATACCATTAAGGAAGTATGAACAGTTAGTGTTCATTATTTGTCACCTGTGTGTAGATGGACTCACTGCTGTGTTACTGCAATAATCTGAGATAGAGAGACGCTAATGTGTTTTAGTAACAAGGAGAGAGAGAGAGGAGGAGTTCAGCCAATGAGAGGGTGCTGACAAGTCTATCTGACGTTATCAGCTGGGAGGAGAGAGAACGGATAAATGGTGGGAAGGTGAGTGTGTGTGTGTGTGTGTGTGTGTGTGTGTCTGCATTATAATTCCTGCATTAAATCATTGTTGTATTTCAAAAAAGATTAGCAGGTGTGAAAAGACAGCCGCTTCTGTGTGTGTGTGTGTGTGTGTGTGTGTGTGTGTGTGTGTGTGTGTGTGTGTGCGTCTGGCCTCTCTCACACGATGATTGGGTTTCAGCATACACAGCCAGGAGCGGTGGGAATGTCTCCTACAGACACACACACACACACACACACACTGTGTCACTCTACTTTTCTCTATTTTTGTCTCACTCTGTTTCTCTACACTCAGCCGACACTCAGCCGACACACAGCCGACACACAGCCGACTGACTGTGGTGATGTGGGAATGTCGTGCACCAACACCAACATCATGGAGGAAACAGAAACAGCATGTCCGATGAAATGACAGTATTAAATGGCTGCAGGCAGATGTGACTTTGGCATGATGCAGTAGTTCGAGAGGAATCCATGTTAGTTTAGGACGTGTCTTACAACCGCAATTAGCCACAGCAGCCTCCCCATCTTCTGGCTCTTATCCTGTATTTTAGTTGTTCACACATATAAACCCAGAGCTTTCAAGACACCTGACCCTGTGGGATCTCACACTTGCTCTCTTTGCCTTTTCTTTGCCCGGTTTATAAAATCCAGACTTCAGTGCACCAAACCTAAACCATGAAAGAAGGCGGGAAACACCGTCTGAAGGGGACAGACTTTGATACAAGACCAGGTTACGCTTGAGAAGACATGGCTCGTAAAACCACCACGTTTTTTTTTTTTTTAAATAGAATAATAATGCAAACACAATTATCAAGGAAAATCAAAAGAACATACTATATAACAAGAAGAACAACATCAGTGACAAGAGAAAGATCAACAAAATAAATAAATAAATAATGGGTGCAAGGATGACACCAAGAAAGCAACAGCTTACACTTTACATGATCGAGCAAGAAGCTTGTGGAATGTGTCTTTCAAGGCCCTTATCAAAGTCTTTGTAGGAGACAAGCTCATGATTCAGTTTTTTTCCGTTTTTTTTTTTTTCAGTTTTATTTCCTTTACAACAACCACGATGGAAGGAAAAAAAGTGTTTATAGCTGACCTGAATGTCCACACTTGAAGGCGGAGTGAGAAGAGAGAGAGAGAAGACACAGTGGTGTAAATATGGAGAGAACAGTGAACACTTTCAGACGCTCTCTGCTGGTGTCGCTCTCTGTTGTTCACGTGAAAGTGAGAGAAATAGTTGTGTAACAAATGAAAAAAAAAGAGCTGAGACAGAGGCTCAGACCCTGACACTGTTTCAATTCAATTCAGTTTCACTTGTGTAGTGGAAAAATCATAATATGCACTTTACTTTTTTAAAGAGAGAAGCCCGACAGTTCCCACAAAGAGCAGCACTTGGCGACAGGGGGAGGAAAAACTACCTTTAACATCCGGGGGGGGGTGTCTGCCTCTAGGGAAGGGGAGAGGGGGAGGAGAGAGAAAGAGAGAGAGACAATGAACAGCAGTATATACTGTTGATTGTTAATTGCAGCAGTGAACATAATAACAGTTCTACCCAGAGGTAACGGTGTTGTCATGTGTACTGTTTCACCTCCACACAGCTGATCAGTCTCTGAGCGAAGTGGCTGTAAATAATAAAACGTAATGAAAAAAGTTTTGTGTTTAAATAAATAAATCTCTTCAAGTTACTGTGAAGAACAGAGCATGTTGCATCATGGGAGCCCAAGTGAGAGAAAACTTGTGGACACATCCTCTTAGTACAAACTAGTTAGTAGTTATAGTCATCAGGTTAGTTTGGGACAAACAGAGTCACATTAGAATAGATGGCAGGAGTTAGTAGCATAAAGTAGAGCTTAGCTGGTTTAACTGTAGTTAAAGATGTAAACGAGTAGAGCAGCAGCTGCAAACAGTAGTGATCAGAGCTGATGGAGACGTGGAAGTAAATGAGACATGGTGGATGTTCAGCTGCTCTGCTGCAGTCCAGGCTGAAACCTACAGCCTTATATAATGGCTATTTTTTGACTGTAAGAAGTGGCCTCATTCCCATGCACTTGTCTGTCACACACACACACACACACCGTCTGAACCAGACAGGCGGTATTATCAGGAGAGAAGGACCAGCCCTGCCGAGACTGCACAAATCTTCCATCTCAAACTTGCTGCTTGAGTTTGTGTGTGTGTGTGTGTGTGTGTGTGTATGTGTGTGTGTGTGTGTGTGTGGCTCCCAGGCTCCGTGGGAAAGCTCCAGCAGCAGAGGAGGAGGAGGGGGAGGAGGGGGAGGAGGAGGAGGAGGACACACCGGTCACCAGTCCAGTCTGCAGGCGCCTCACAGGCCACCTGTCTCGGACTATTTACCGGACACACACCGCTGGAAAAACAACAACTCCCGGAGCTCCAGTGAAATTATTTTACACTGAACATTTTGAGGAGTTTTTCTTTGACTGACTTCAGATCGGTTGTATGCTGATGTTTTGCTGGGAGGGATCTTTAATTTCAAACGTTTGCAAGAGGAAACTGGAGTTTTGCTTTCTGGGAGGAAACCTGCGACTTCACCAACCCCTGGATGAAACAAACCTGAGCCTAAACCTGATGTAATACTCCTGTAAGACATTTTGACTCATCAGTATTAATGGTATTTTAATGCAGGGCCTTTAGTTCACCTCTGTCACAGTATTTTCACCTTTAATGCAATTTCTTTATTCATTTATATCTCTAGAGCAGATCACAGGAATCATCGTAACTTTGTCGGTAAGAGAGGAGGAAACTTTTTTTTATTAACTTGACCTCCAACACCTCCGCGTCTCGTCCCGGGGACAGACAGCCAGCCAGCCAGCCCTGCCCGCCGTCCATGCACCATGAAGCGGCCATGTGAGGACAGCAGCTCGGCGGAGAGTGACGTAGAGGAGACCATCGATGTGGGCAGTGAGAACATTTATCCAGGGTGAGTGTTTTGTTCTTCAGTTAAATTCCCAATAAAAATCTTCGGTGGCTGATGATTAATCTAATTTTATATTTAATATATAAGGAAACGAAACGGGACGCTCAAATGTCACGTTTTTGTTCTTAAACTTTCTTTTTCTGGGGAAATTCATGGAAAAAGTCGGATCCAGAGAATTTTTCACATTTTTATCAAATATGTTGTGTATTATTTTTTTGTCATATATCAAACCACTCCTTCTCATTTTATAAAATAAAGTCCAACATTATACTTTAAAAAGGAGGTGAAATGACAGAATTAAGCTTACTGCATGTTACTAAAACTTATACTGCGCCTATTTAAATAATAATAAAATTCAAAATCTAGATGGTGCGGAAAGTCCAGAGCAGAAGGCAGCAGTTTGTTACAGCTGACATTAAGTGTCTGGAAGTGAAATGAAATAAATCCACCTGAGGAGAGGTCACCTGTCCATCTGACAGGATGTGACCTAACCCCACTCACCTGCTTCTGCAAGTAGAATAAAATAAAAGTGGACTAAAGGACAGCTGATATAGAGTATGAGCTTGTCAATCAGAAGGAATAAAAACTCCCACACCCATAAAACAGCAAATAAAAGCAAGACACCAAGTTTTGATGCTTAATTTAATATTTCAAAATAAAATCTAACTGAGCCGGTCTGATATTAAACCTTTTCTGTTTTCATTTCCTTTTCTGGAACGTTCGCTGTCCTTCAGCCTGTTTATTACTGAAGTCCTACATCTCCACATTTCCCACAATCACTTTCTACAACCTCCAGAAAAGAGGTGTCTTCAACAGATCGTTACTGCATTATTTAATTAAAAGTAGCTGAAGCGATGTAAAAGTCCTGCACTGAAAGTAATAGTCACAGTAAAAGTACAAATCCTCCCACTGAGTGTTATATATCATGACTGACACGTGAAGGTTTAAGTAACATATGTTTTACTGAGGTGGAGCTCATTTGAACTATTTCTTATTCCTTTGAGGAGTTTAATCTATAATAATGCATCATATTTTATGAACTTATATTATGTTTTGCCACTAAAATCTTAATTTTTAGTAACTACATCTGTTAAATATAGTGCAGTAAAAACTACAATATTTCGCTCTGAAATGTGGAGAAAAGTACATTTGAATTGTGTGAAAGAAGAGCAGCAGTGATGCTGAAGGGAGATTCCCTGCTGGAGAGATAATGTAGAAATGGCTCATCATTTCTTTGGTGGATTTGCAGAGGAATAAATCCATCAGAATACAGGAGGAAAATGTTCTTTTCATTGCTTCAGTAGGTCACATCTCATCAGAGACAAGTCTGACAACAGTGAAATTCTCTCGAATAACAAATAAAAAAGCCCAATAAAAGACAATTAAATTCAACATTTGTGTTTTAAAATGCTGTTTTTCCTACAACATCCTGATGGACGTTTTCCCAAACGGCCCGAAACACAAAAACCAAACATTTAAACAGTTGAACACATTCCTCAGTGGACAGGTCATAATCTGAATCCCTGTTATCATGTCATTGTTTTTTCCCAGGCACATGAAAGCATCCTTTATAAGATGTGGATCACCGACGACAACCACTCAGGTGATGGCGAGGAAAAAACGCAGAGGGGTAAAGTTATCATTTATATTACTAATAAAGGAGAATTGTACTATGTTTGAGGATTTCCAGACCAGAGACAGTGTGTTTTTCTTTTATTCGTTTACTCAGATTATTGAGAAGAGACGCAGAGACAGAATCAACAACAGTTTGTCAGAGTTGCGGAGACTCGTCCCCACGGCGTTTGAGAAGCAGGTGAGATCAGTGTTAATCACCTGTGGACTTCTCCACCTTACAAGCTACAATATATGTATTGATATACACTTCTGTCATTTAGTTGTTTCCTGGTTTAGTCTTCTCATCATGCTTCACATTAGATATGTATATATATATATACATGATTATAACGAGAGATTGATCAGGCAAAAACTGCAAAATTGCAACGCTGACCTCTCAAGGTCACCAGAGGTCAGATATAAACTGTCTCCATGTCTGAAACCAAACCTTCATGTATGAAGATTTTATTCTGAAACTTTGACGCTTTAGTCATAAAATGCACATAAGGTCTGCCCCACTACCCATACAGAAATGTAATATGTGACATATATGTCCTTATATCAAGAGTGATGCTGCCACATATGTGACATATAATTATCAAATATATATATATGTATATATTATATATATATATATATATATCTATATTTAAGTTTATAACATATATGAAATAACCATAGTAAAATTTGTATATGCACATATATTATAAATATCTACAGTATATTATGAATTGTATATGACATGTTGACATGTAGCGACCATATATGTTAATAATATATTTTTTTAATTTATATAAGAACAACAAAGATGTAGACTACATATAAAAAAATCTATATGCTAATATATGTTTTTCTTTTTAATTTCTCATTTATTTTAAACATGTCTCTTCCTATTTTAGGACAGTGGTCTCAGACTCTTAATATCAACATATACTGACAGGCTTTGGGATGGATATATATTTATTAACATACATCTATAATATAAGCAGACATACATAAACATATATATTTGTATGGGCTAGACATATATGTCAATTTTTACATATGTGCCTTTATTTTATATGTACATATATGTCATATATAGAAATTCAATATCTGTACATATATTACATTTGCATATGGGTAATGATGAGAATGATTTTTTTAATATGGATATATATCAGGAAATGTCAAATGTCTATAAAACTAAAAAGATCAAACCGTCGCTAAGTGTAATAAGTGATGCTCGGCTGTAAAAGATTACATCATGATCATTTATCATAGAATCAGATTTGCGACAGAACTTTTACAGGTGTCCTGCTCTAACCTTTGTCTTTGTTCTTTCAGGGTTCTGCTAAACTGGAGAAGGCAGAAATCCTCCAGATGACCGTGGACCACCTGAAGATGCTGCAGGCCACAGGAGGGAAAGGTAAACACAACACAATATCTGTCTAAACCATCCTTTATGTGCACCAGTTTGCACACTGATCCTACACAGAGGACAGAGCTTCTGCAACATACTCTAAGCCTCAGGTCCACTCGCATGCTCAGTTTCTCCTCTTTGCTTCTCAGCTCTTGCTCACTGGTCGTAGCTCTGAAAGGCTCCGTGTCTAAACACGACAAAAACACAACTAAGAATGTCCAAATGTATTTTTACTGACACAAAATAGAAGTCATGAGTGAGAGTTTGAACCAGCGGATACTCACCAGGCTCAGGTTACAGTGTATCTAACGGACAGTTTATCAGTTTCCATTCAGCTGAATTTTTCCCACCATGATTTTCTTTTCTTCTTCCACCAGCAAGAGACTGTGAGCTTGACTGAAAAGCAAAAAAGTTTTATGGTGTCAGATATGATTTTTTTCATCAGACGTTCAGTTTGTGTCCTGAGATGTGTGTGTGTGTGTGTGTGTGTGTGTGTGTGACAGAGGGAGGTGGTGAGTCCATGGGAAAGCAGTGCAGGGATAAAAGCACCACTTGACCCTGAGCAGCGCTGTTTGCTTTCATAAAGCCGGCGGGGGGGTGGGGGGGGGCAGTGTTGGCTGTAGCATTTGTTTGGGTTTACCAGCAGCAGCAGCAGCAGCAGCAGCAGCAGCAGCAGCAGCAGCAGCAGCAGTGTCTAAAGAGCAGAGACAGAGCTAACAGAGAGTCAGCTGAGCAGAGAGAGGTTTATCTCAACACACTGAAGAATGTATGTAGTTCCTCAGATACTGAAGAAACAGTTGAGCTGTTGTCACCTCACCGGCAGATGTTTCTCCAGCACCACAGTAAAAGAAACAGTTGTAAGGCAGATGACGGATCAATCATCAATCCGACCTTTTCGTATTCAGACAGAAAGGTTCAGTTTTGACTGACAGTGTCACAGAGATAGTATTTCAAACTTCTGTCACTAGTTTTTAAGGCACAGATTGACCCTCTCTGTACGCTCCGGCTCGTAGCCTGAGGCAGGCCATTGCAGGCTCAGGCTGGACCTGGTCCTCAGGCTCAGGCTGGAGACTCAGGGGGGGTCTGACATCAGGAATCCGAAACTCTTGAACAGCTTTTTACTGGAAATTAGACAAACAGCCTCAGTTTCTCTTTTAAATCTTCTATCTATAAATGCTTATTTTATCTGAGCTTTTAATAGCTTCACATCAGCTTTTAATTGTATCATTTAGTTTACTTATTTATTATATAAAGCACCTTGTAAATTTGCTTTTATAAATAAAGTTTATTATTATGTTTTCTTCAGCCTGTCGTTATGGAAACGACCTCTCCCTATGTGTCTGTAGGTTATTTTGATGCCCACGCTCTGGCCCTGGATTTCCTGTCTCTGGGTTTCCGGGAGTGTGTGACGGAGGTTTCCCGCTACCTGAGCGCCGTGGAGGGCCTAGACTCCAGCGACCCCCTGCGCTCCAGCCTCCTCTCACACCTCACCTCCTGCGCCTCACAACGTGACGCCGCCGCCCTGACAGCTGCCTCCCATTCTCCGCACCACCACCATCAGCACCACCAGCAGCAGCCTCACCCTTTACATCACCCCTTCCACCCCCATCACTGGGCTGCTGCAGCCGCCGCAGTCGCCACCGCGGCTGCTTTTCGACACCTACCAACCGCTGCTGCATCATATGGACTGAGCGCGCTTCCTGTTCCTCCAGATGCTGGAGGAGGTGGAGCCCCCCAAAGGCTGGCCGAGCTATCGCAGCGCAGCGTGGCCTCCTCCTACTCCTCCCACGCAGACTCCACCTCATCCTCCTCTCCTTCTTCCTCCTCCTCCTCCTCCTCCTCTTCCTCGTCTCTTGTGCTCCCCTGTGCCCCCGCCCCTCTCTCCACCTCCCTCCTCTCCCTCTCGGCCTCGTTTCCCATCGCCCTCCACGGAGGTTTCCCCATCTTCCCTCCCTCCTCCTTCACCTCCACCTCCACCACCAGTCCTCCCATCTCCTCCTCCTCTTCCTCCCACACTCCTCACAGCAGCAGCAGTAAACCCTACAGACCGTGGGGCACCGAGGTTGGAGTTTTCTGACTGACTAACCTCTGACCACCTGGAAAACACTTTTGTCACCAGCCAACAAAACACTTACAAACCATGTTTTACTGATTGAACTGGTTTTAACTTGTTAACCTCTGACATGTCTCTGACTGTTTTCACCTGCTGATTCTAACAAAAAAATTACTTCTGCCCAGAGAAAAGAAATCAATCTTTCCTGAACTGTTTTAACATCATATACCAACATCAGCTGTTTAATTTACACTTGAACAAAATTGAACTCACTCTTGTTAAATGTTTGCTGTCATGAAACTAAAACCTGTGCAAATTACGTATTTATTATTGTTTAAAGCTCCATATTTTCCTCTTCTTCTGTGTTTTATTTGAAGTGTTGATCCATAAGAATATTTTTGTGGTTTTAAGAACCAAAAACCATCTCAGTGTAGTTTTACATCTCCTCTCTCAGGCTTCTCTCTGGAGCTCTAATAACAACAGGTTGGTGAGCCAATCAGAAGAGAGGAGGTTCTGAGCCTCTCTTCTGATTGGCTGACTGTTTTCTGAGTGATCCAATAAAAAGATAGTAGATTTCAGGTAAAAACACTCAGAGAAACCAAATCCTGCATGGTTAGATGGTGGGTCCAGGTGGGCAGGGCTTGGGGCATGGCTGAGGGCGGTGACTGCTTTGTTGTGACATCACAAAGTTCCAGAAGTTCTGACGACTGGTTTTAAGGCTCAGTTTCTGAATACAGCACTTTGATACTTTCACAGTATTAATATAGAACCTAGACCTGCTTTATAATCAAACTACACATGGACAGAGACCTTTAGACTGGATGGGACACATTAGTTTGTCACACTGTTACACTGGTTGACATGTTCCTTCATAACCATGAACACACATTGTAGTTTATTTGAGTCTCACATACACAGTCCTGCTGCCCAAAATACTCACTAGAGCACCAAATGTGGATTAATCCGCCATTGAAAATAGTCCCCAACAAATGCACTAAAAACTACATTGTTCTGCAGTTTTACGAAATTATTGAGCCTTTTAAAAAATGGAACTATGTATTTGTGAGGTGATTTTAAAGATTTACATCTTCAGGACGGACCAGTGGGCTCGGAGCTGAGAGCACACGTCAGAAAGTCTTGGGAGATGGACTTGGTTTTGGTCTTTGCGTGGGATCTTTTAACAAGAACTACAGACCGTCTTGTGATGGGATCAGACATAAACCCCTGCCAAAGTGCTCAAAACCTTGGTGCCTCTGTGGTAGCTCCTGATACAGTAGTAACCAGGACTACATTTTACAATGACTGCACACACAAGGTGAAAACAATACCAGCCACACTGCTGAGGATGGTAAAAATGTAGAATAACACCAGATGTATCATTTGAAATCTTCCGTAAACACTGACCATTGACAAAAAGTGATAAACCAAAGTTTCTGGGAGGATCAGTCCACTGATGTTTAACCTGACTAACAAGGATGTTATATGTTTTGAAGTGAATAAAATGTGTCCCTGCAGACCAGTTGACCGGTGTGTTCAGACTGGTGCAAACTGGGATGAAGATCAACATAATAACAATGACGGTGATTCTAATATCTTACTGAAACTTCTCCTCTATTACCTGTGGTTTTTACATGTAAACTGTCACTGATCTTCCCACTGTGAACCTGTGGCTCCCTGCGTGCCTTTCTACAAATAAAGTAACATTAAAGCTGCTGTAATGAAAAGTGCTGGTGTGACTGTTTTTTCTCTTTTCAGTGGGAACTTGATCGCACTGTGGTTCGTTGTGTTTAGCAGGTATTCTGGAGCTTTCTGTCCTATTAGAAGAGCTTCCTCTGCAGTTGGAGTTTGCGCCGTTGAAATGTTGACATTTCCTTTTTTATTCTCCTTTTTTAAAGTTTGAACAGCTACGTTTCTATTACATATGGGCAAAAGCACCAGAACTGCTAAGTGGATCCTGCAGTGAGTGTTTTCTCAACATAAAAGCCGCTTCAGTGTAGGCTGTTGTTTTCCAGCTCAAATTCTTTAATGTAAAGTATCTGTGACTCACTGGACTACACACACACACACACACACACACACACACACACACAGACTTTAATCCACTGCTTCTTGCTCTCGGCCTTCATCTTGCAGTTGATTTACACGCTGAAATCACTGTTGCACCCGTTAAATCCTCCCAGAGAAGAAAACGCCATCATTTCCAGCTGAGTGGAGGATTAAAGGCTGACAGGTCTGGGAACAGCTCCGCGGGCCGTAAATCCGGCCCGGTCAGCCGACACGGTTCTCACGCCGAACGCCGCTTTGAAGTGACCGGCGGGAAACTTGGTGACATGAGCCAGCCAGCGTTTTACATACAGAGACGGATAATAACTGGAGGACAGAGAGTGAATGAAGAGACGCTGAAGCAACGAGAAGACATCCACAGAGTCTCTGTTTAACCACTGACTGATTCACACACTGTTCATGTACCAAACAGCACAGAAGCTGTTAGTACAGCCACACACACACCCACCAGGATTCCCAGTTAAAACACTAAATAATTATAAAAATCTGGCTTCACTTGTACTGAAAAAATATCCATACACTGTATACACCATACAATGTTGCATATATTGAATTTCCATACATGAAATATATCCATGCCCATTAATATATGTTTAAATTATGAGAAAATATAAAAGATAGACATATTCTTTTTTAATCAATTAAAAAAACAAAACACATATAAACATACTGAATTTGTATAAGTATGATGTTTTAATAAACTTTCTCTGAGCCTCTCCTCTGATTGGCTGACTGTTTTTTGAAGGAATAAAAACAGAACAGGGCTCAGGTAAACAGTCAGAGAAACCAAATCCTTTAAGCTTGGATGGTGGGTCCAGGTGGGCGGGGCTTGGGATAGTGGCTGCTTTGTTGTGACATCACAAAGTTTCAGAAGTCCTGACGGCTTGTTTTAAGTCTCAGTTTCTGAATAAAACGAACTTTAACTTTAACTTTGACTTAGTCACGGCTTCTTCTCTGACTAGATCCCTCTGATCCTCTGATACTGTTTTTTTTTTTTTTAAAGGACCAGAATTTATTAAAGAGGCTTTTAGTTTCACATGGAGCGTTTGTTTTATAATGATTCAGCAGGAAAACATGAGATGACTTCAGTTTCCTCATTACTTTCTGTTGACGGGGTCAAAGTTAATGTCACATTCATGTTCATGTTCCTCATAAAGCATCCAGAGGTAGAAGCTTTTTGATTGTAAAATATGTAAACATTTAACTAACACTGCAGCATACAGACAACAGATTTAAAGCTTTTTTTTTTAGAAAAGCAGCAGCATGTTCACAGATCTTCAAATTCTTAAGAAAAGTCCCTTAGCAACATAAAAAGAAAAGAAAATGACCAACAGGAGCTGGATTACAACAGAGAGGAAGGTTTATGTTGATATCAAGTCTTTGACATGTGAAAAAAAAAAAAAAAAAGTTTTGTTTCCACTGTGTCATCCAATAGTAACATCCTGAGTGTCCCCCAGTGTCTGGTCGTTAAGGTGACATTAAGGAGACCATGTTGTTCGGACTTAAAATCTCAATCCAGTAGCCGTCAGGGTCCTGAATGAAGGCCAGGTCCTTCATTTTACCTGTGAGAAAGAAAGTAAGAAAGAAAGAGAGTGAGTTACATGTAGTCCCCACAGTGTGACAAGTCAACAGAACCCAGCATCAGCTCTAACCCACACCCCGAACTCTGAGCTCCATCTCCTGGTGGAAAGTCATATATATAAACCATGAGTCTGAGTATGTCAGTTTTCATATTTTGAGAACAACAGCATGTAGATGTTGTACCTCATCTCGTATTGAAATATGTAAGTTATTCTGCTATAGTGATTTAACAGTCTGTGGTGAGACAGGATCTAATGAGAATCGAGACCCTTCATAGAGATTAATCAGGTCAATAAATGAATGAATATCTGCAGCTGCAGGGAGATTTCTACTGTTTTCTGCCTTTAATCTCATGAGTGTTTTAGTTTGACTGTCAGATTCTGAATCAAGCTCAGCGTCTACAACAAACACCAGCATATGCAACCATCATATGTGACATGACGGACGGTCAGATACTGTAGATAAAATGCTGCTCTAAAATGATTGCTCCAGACCAGAGTGCACAAACGTTTTAAGTTCTGAGTGAAGAAGAACTCACCTGAGGCCGGCTTCTTGACGAACGTCACTCCTTGGTCTTCAAATAATTTGCAGGCAGTGTAAACATCAGGGACAGCAATGCCAATATGACCTGCAACAAGACGGCAGGTTACACCCAAAACACACACAACCAAGAAAGCAAATAAAGGTCCAATCTGTTTGGACAGAAATAATACAGGTATAATATGTTAATTACAGTAAATAACAACAATAAGAATTAAAAAGTTATCAGAGAAAGTGATATAGTAAAATAATAAAAGAACGATTTGAAAGTTAATGTAAGCTTGTTTCCTGTCAGTGAAATCGAATGAACTCTCACCGAATCCTCGCGGTTCGTTGTTCCCGTTGTGGTATGACAGATTTTCATCTGACTCTGATCCCCAGTTACTGACACAGAGAAACAATAATCACCAAATCACTGAGACATTTATTATACATGAAAGGAAGTGGACATATATTTAGAAGCTCACTATTCTGCAAAATGATAATGTGAAATATCATTGTAGGTTGTGGCTTTGCAGTTTCCCTTCATTGGAACTGAAGGGCCAAGAACGAACAAAAAAGATCATGTCCATTTACTTTTGGCCAGATTGTTTGGAAGCTTCTCTGGTCTTTTATGGGTGTGTTTGGTGTCATCATACATACTGTGTGAGCTCGATGGTGGCTCGGCGGGAGAACGTCCACGCTGTCCTCTCTCTGATGTCGACTGGGATTTCCAACTTCTCCTCGTAACCCAGGAAGTAGAGGGTGAAGTGCATCGAGGGGAAGTCGATTTTCTGCAGCAACCTGGAAACCACATGGGAGCTGAGTGGTGGATGATTTTGAACATAAAAACAGCAGGGAAGACTAACGTGTCTGACTTTCCCTCTGGTGTCCAGCCATGCAGGACGTCCCTCTGAGAACTGTTCACAGCGAGGACTGTGGTTCATCCAGAGTAAAGAGGACACTGTTTCTGGAAAGACGAGTTGCTGTTGAACTTTGTGTGTCTCTGGTTCAACAAAGGAAAATTCCATCCACCATCTTTTATCTGAGATGGAGCAGAAATCTCAAAACCTGGACAAATAAAACCCAAACCATCTGCGCGGGTAGATACCACTGGAGAACATGGGGTGTAACTTGAGGGGAAGTGATCCTTTAATATTTGACCGTTTGAATAGTTTAGACTGAGGACTCACGTCATGCCAAGGATCCGAGTGTAGAAGTCCAGAGACCTTGCCGGATCTTTGACCCTCAGCATCGTCTGCTGCATCATGTAGTCCTGCAGAGACCAGAGTCATCAAGAACACAGAAACATGAAGCATTTCAAATACTTTAAATACATAAAAATAACCTTCAGGAATCATTTTAAGCACAGGTTTCACTATTTTTCGGGGACATGAATTAACTTTCACTCAACACAAGTTTTTATAAAACAGTCCTAATGTAAGACTTCAAGTCTCATTAGAGTGGAGGTGTCTGCAGCTCAACATAAATGTCAAGGTATGTGAAGTGGCAGTGCGGCACACAGGTATCTGCACGTCTGGAGTCACACACAGATCACAGCCGACAGGTTTGACTGCATTGCAGCCTCACCACAGTCTGCAGCTACAGCAAGGGAGTAAAACAGATCTAATCAAATTCATTATATATAATGTGGCTTCGTTAAAAACAAGAAAAGTAAACGGTTACCTTGGTGATGGGGTCTCCTTCTTTGCAGGCAGCAGACACAGCCTCATCCGACAGCCCTCTACCCTCCATGGCTCACAGATCAAGACTAAATGAACGCGCAGGTTCCTCACTTTTCCTGGTCTGTGCTGCCTTCAAGTGCTGCTCATAGGATCGTGCGTCTCAGATGTTATATCACACTTGGTTTTGAGAGGAAAAGAGAGAATGTGGACTCACCACAGAAAGCTTTTAAGGATATTACTGTTCATTTATTACTTTATCCATGTAGATAGTCTGGGTCACTTTAGAAACATAGTTGAGGAAATCATCTGCACTTTTTTCTTGTCTTGAGTATTCTGCAACTTTTTTTTAATGGTGTGACCCCATTATGTATTTTGGATATTTCAACCCCATGACCCCTCAGGACGTTGGCAGTTCCACAGTTCAGGTTCAAGGAGGATTTTTATAACTAATAGTATCTACTTCAGTGGTTTTCGTGATGTTTGTATTTGACTTTGTTCTCATGTTATTGTACTTTTTTCATATCGTATTTTTATTTACACGTGAGAGGCAAATAACTCTGGTTTCCAAGAGTGTCATAACAATGAAGTTTATTTACTTACCACTGCTATTGTCACCAGTAAGACTATTCTTATTTTAGATACAGTCAATGTTACAGTTACAGTTAATGTTATGAGAATGTAATGACATATTTTTGTCATTATTACTAAACAACATATCAGCTCATTTTAGAAAAAGTGGAGAAAAGTTTCTTGTTTTAATAAGATAAATAAATAATAAGATAAACTTGTCATTAAAACAAGGAACATTTCATTTTTTAACAAGCGCTGTCGATTCTGTGAAAACACAAGAAAGTTCTAATAAGATACAACAATATCTTGATTTAACAAGAATGCTCAATGCTAACACTGAGTCATTTATATGGTTATAACAAGAACAGTTCATTATAACACGAAAAACAACTTGTTATAACATGAAAAGGACTGAATGCTGCCGTACTCCAAATAATTTCCATATCCCCAAATTTCCCCCCAGCGTAGATGAATGAAATTTAACATATTCTATCCACATACTTTTGGCCAAGAGGTTTGGTATTCAGTTTCAGAACCTCAGCAGTGAGTTAAGAAGAAACTTAAATGTTGGTTAAATTAAGGTTTTAACACTTAAATCTGCACGTCTCCTATTATATCGTTATATTTTTATGTCATTGGTGTTTGACAGCTCGTCTCTTCATTGCAGCAGAATCTGATTTTCCCAGTTTAGATATTGCTGACAGTCCATGAAAGCAGCACTTTTTTTTTTTTTTTTTTCGGTTGTTGCTTCTGTACAGGGAGGGGCAACAGGGCAGCCGCTGCCTTCAGGTGCCCACACCTGAAAATAAATGTTAACCGCACAGTGAGTTGTGTCTATAAAAGTGGGAGTTAACACACGTCACATTTACATACCTGCTCCACAGACCCTGAACGCACTGAGGAAATTATCTGATCATCAAACAACAGGGAACTGTACTTTAGCTAGGCTAGAGAGTGATGTGAAATAAAACCATTAAAAAAGTAAAGGAAGTCTGGCAGGCAACATTAATGAAAAGTAGTATACAAGTTTTTATTGTCTAAGAAGATAATTATGATTAGAAAATAAAATGTAAAAATGTTTTTGTTTGTTGGGTGGTGGTGTTGGTGGGGGGAGGGGTGGCAGTAATTGCAGCTGCAGGTCTGAACAGGTTTACAATGAGACACTGAAGGTGCAGGAGGATGAGTGTGTGAACTGAAGCTGCAGCCTGATGTAACACATCCTGATTCTGGATCAGTTTTCAAGATAACTGTTGCTTTCATCTTAAACCATGTTTACATTCGTCATTTCAAAGGAAGTAGGATGTGAGTGTGTGTGCGTGTGTGTGTGTGTGTGTGTGTGCACATTTCTCAAAAAGAACATGTTTGGATTCTTCTACAGATGTTACCAGCACTTCTAACTAATCTGTTTTAACATTACGTGGAAAAATCCAAACGGTTACAAAATACCTCAGAGATGAGATGAGGAAGGTAGCATTGGTTGCTAGGTAACAGAGATAAAAGTTGAAAAATTGGAGCCAATCCCAGCTGACATTGGGCGATTGGTACACCCTGGACAGGAAGTCCTGTCTTCATTTTGCAGAATATTCACATCAAGCTTGGGAGGAAAGACAAGATGCAGGTTGCTGGACCGTTCTGCTAACAGCTGAGGCCTTTGGCTTTTTTCTGCTCATCTCTTCTCTGGTGTGGGTCTATACGGTTCATACACTTAACAGCAGTTTATTATTGGATTCATCAAGGTGAAATGTAATGTAATAATTGTCAGTTCATTGATTGTTCATTGATTTTTTTTTTCACTTTTTCTAAGACTCCAAATTAATTTTTAGATTTTTAATTTGCTAGACTTTGAGACATTTTGTAAATATGTAAATACACTTTGTTAAAGTAGTTTGTGTTTGGAGTTGATGCCTTCCCATGGAGCTCCATGGTGAAATCTTTAAGATTACACAGTTTATTACTTTCATTTTAAAGGCACAATATGACTTAGATGTGAATATAAATATATATTATATGTGGTTTCAATATGATGATTAAGATGAGAATTTAAGTATCCTGCTGTCTCTGGTTTTACTTAGGAACTAATTGTGAATTCCCGAACAAAAAAGCTCAGCTACTTACCATCATTAATTACTAGACTATAGTAACTACACAGTATGATGTATCACTTTACTTTGGGAGCACAAAAAGAGTCATTATTAAGTAATTGATTAAAAAAGAGTTGTTGCTGGTTGGAGTGGTTTAGAGTTAATCAGGAACTAATGATGGAGACAGTGGTCATTATTCTGAGTCACAGATATTTAATATTCATCAATATAGTATCTCTCAGTCTGTTCTCTGGTGACTTGTCATTACCAATGTTATAGTCCTCAATTCAGGAGCTGCTCATGAACACTTTGTGTGATGAGCTACTGGACAGTCTGTGGCGGTATGTGGCGTCGTCGGATGCGCCGATACATAACGTCCCATAGGTGCTCACTTGGATTCAGGTCAACATAACGTTCACCACGACGTCTCCAGACTCTTTCACACCTGTCACATGTGCTCAGTGTGAACGTGCTCTCATCTGTGAAGAGAACGGGACGCCAATGGCCGACCTACCAATTCTGGTCTTCTCTGGCGAATGCTAATCGAGTTGCAGGGTGCTGGGCTGTGAGCACAGGCTCCACTAGAGGACGTGGGGCTTCATGTTTGGTGTGTTTGGTCAGAAACATGTACACCAGTAGCCTGCTGGAGGTCATGTTGCAGGGCTCTGGCAGTGCTCCTCCTGTTCCTCCTCACACAAAGGAGCAGGTACCGGTCCTCCTGCTGGGTTGATGCCCTTCTACGGCCCTGTGCGACCTGATTGGGCTGCAGGTGCCGCCTCATGCTACCAGTAATGACAAGGACAGTGTTACTACTTGAGCAGTGTATTATTCTGGCACATATCATGAAGAACTGCCTTGCTGACAGCAGACCAGGGAAGGGGCTTTGTCCATCTAAACTGCTGTCCTCCCCCTCCTCATTTCTATCTGTGTCACACTGCTGCAGGTTCTGTTTACACAGACACACTCTCCCAGACCATAAGCGAACTTCCTGCTGTCAGCTTGGCTCAGGTGGAATGTGACCCCACACATTCACTCTTTCTGGAAATCAGTAATCCCTCCTCTCCACACACTTTTTTTTGACAGGAATCGGAACTTCCATGACAGGAAGCTTCTATTTGTGTAACAATATAACTGGAATGGAGGTCTGTGGTGTGGTGGTCTGGAGAAGAGAGGCAGGGTGTACCAGGCATGCTGCTAGTTGTAGGGAGGGGGTTACTACCACTAAACTGGAGATGAGAAATGATCCTGTTAATATAATCAGCTTGTTTCAACCTCTTGGTGAACACTGTGACGAACTGCACGTGGATAAACAGTGGCAGCAAACACTGAAGGTAAACTATTAATGTCAAGTTTAAGGCCATTAAAAAAGAGAAAATAAATGCTAAAAATGTTATTTATATTTAATAATGAAAATAACCCTCAGAAAAGAACTGAAAATGTACAGTTTTACCATCTCTTGCATGTCATACCAGACAGACAGTATCATGAATATTTTTCTTTATTTTGTTCAGAAAAGTTCATGAAACTGGAACCGTCACTGTACAGAAAGTGTGAAGGGCATAAAAGAGCTGAACTGATGTGTGAAAGTAACATTTTCTCAGGAAGATTTTCTGGTTTGAATGAGAGGGAAGCGGTTGAAGATGAGTGGATTTGAAGGTTTCATTATAATCAAGGTTCAAACAAAGCTGAATATATTCAAACCTCTGAATTGGATTAAAAAGTTGAATACAGTCATAAATGCAGGGACGTTTCTGAACATTTTGAACACTCATTGTGAATATTTTGGAAGGTATGAGATATACCAATGAACTGAATACAACCAACTATGCCCTAGCTGAGGTTTTAAGTTTGGATTGAGTGTCTGTGTAGAATCCTGTAGAAGGAGTTACAAATAAAATAAAGTAATAAAGATAAGAATTTTTAAACAGTTAGATGAAGGAAACACATCATCTTTTAGTGGAGCTTTGTGATTAAACTGCATTCTGCACACTTTGATTGTCACCCAAAGCTGGTTGGCAAGCACAAATACATTCAGCAGTCTAAAGAGAGGCCTCACCTTCCAGAGAGCATGACTGTTTTTCCCCTCATCAGAGACATCAAGATTGAATGTCATGCTGATTACTTGTTTAATTCAACTAAAAAGGCTCTTATTTTCTTTTCTAGACACTGTAATACTAATGAACTTAAGCTTACACAGGTTGTCGTCACTTTGCTCTTATTCAGGCCTCTCCTCTGAGCTTTCACCTCCCTGCTCTACAGTCTGGCCCTCCTCTGTCTCATCTCCTGACAGATCTAAAGCGGACCTTTCCACACTTCTGAGCAAAGTCCTTTATTCAGCCCTCTACCTCCTGCAAAATGGAAATGGGTTAGAAACTGGGGTTAGTAACTCCTGCTGTCCACTACAAAGGACAAGTAAGGCTAAGTAAAAACTTTCATTGCCATGTGCAAAATCAGGAAAAGTGAGAGGTGAAAGAGTCTTTTGTCATCATATTAGAAAGGGGGACGATGCTGTGCGTCGTGTAGGAAATCCCCCCGGGGTCTAGACACTGGTGGAGGTCGTGGTGATGAAATGATGAGGACTCAGAAGATCCAGATGTGATGAGGAGTGGATTCTGATGAGCTCGACCTAGACGCTGGACATGAAGCCAGGAGGTGAAAGGGGAGGAGGAGGGTGCAGCAATCCGGCTGAAATGATACCTGACAGCAGAAGAGATAATGGATTTAAAGTTTGGCAGCAACGACATGATTGGCTGATTGAGATCGTTGTGACATATGATAAATTGACCACTGTCAGCTGATTACAGGGAGTGGAGACCGTCTACTAGATTGAATTTACACGAAGCTTCATTCAAGACTCACATTCAAAAGAGATTCATATACAGCGGTTAGATTTATCACTAGACTGTTCCTGAAATAAAGTCATAAAAAGGGTTTTTTGAAGGTTAGCAGTGTTGCAACAAAGTTCCTGAGATGGCAACAATGGCTGATTTCTTCTGACTTTTCCTTTCCTTTGGAACATATGAAAATGTTCCATGGTATCTTACCTTCCTCCTCCTCTGTCCTCCTCTCAGCTCTCATAAATCACTTACTGCCTTTACATTCACATTTCCATTTCCATCTGAGTGTCTTATTTCTGAGAGGCATTTTGAGCTCAAGTGTTCACACAGTTCGGGAGGGGAGATTCCACCATTTCACCAGCAGGCGGCAGTGCATGCCCACTGCCCTACATCCTCCCATGACTTCCCCTCACAGCCTGATGAGAGAACAACTGCTCACATGATAAAACCCTCTGCGTCTGCTGTTGTTCAGTCTCACATCCTTTTTAGCGAGTTTTTATTTTATTTTTAGTTATTTATATGTATTTCTTTAGTTTTGTTATTACATTTGCCTGGTTGAAATTCCAAAGGTTTGTCTGGGTTGAAACAAACTCTTACATATAAATGATCAATGTAATGTTTAGCTAATTAAAGTCATGAAAATGCAAAGCTTGTTGTTTTGAAGCAGTTTAATTATTCCATTGTTGCCACACACTGAAGAGTATTTTTGAAAGGTTGATGGTTGACATGGATTGCACAGGACAAAATAAAATGATAATAAAAAATAAATAAAATAAATAATAATGAATAATAAAAACTATTCCCAGGCTGCAGCATCCATAAACAGCTTCATGTTTCCTGATGTACAGGATTGTTTCCTTATCCTCATCCTTGCTGGATGAGACAGGGAGTTGTGACTTGTTGTTATTGAATTCTCCACAGCTATATTTATTCATGCAATACAATCTCTGTTAACTCTATGCATTGTTAGCTTTCAGCATCCACTACTACTGTCTCTCTAGACATGTTTATTTGGCAATGTCATTTTCAAATATTCACATCAGAACGTCAAGCTGTGATTTAACCTGATTTAACATGTTTGGGGACTAAGTAGAGGAGGGATTTTGGGACAATGGGACTAGGTCTTACGGTCTTATGGTCTTATGGTCTTATGGTCTACGGTATGTGCATCAGTCAGCTGTCACATGCTGGGTATTTGCAGGAGTGGCTGAGACATGACAGTGGATGTGACAGTGGAGTACCTGAAGGACTGGGTGATGTTATTTGTGGCATTGATTGTCAGTTCACCAGCTCAGGCAGTACAAGTATTGATGGCAACAGCTGTATCACAGAGGTTCACATACGCACAGTCATATTTGAATCACTGCAGAGGACATTACATGGACTTACTTAACATTACCCTGACCACTGACACTACAGGCACCGAGGCCTCCCCCTGGGGAGGGGGAAGGGAGAAACTTCCATCATCATTTTTTAACAAATCCTGAACTTATTGTTAAAGGAGCTATTTGTAAGTTTTGGTATTGCTACATAGCTAAGGTTAGCATTAACAGCTTTTTACCTACCAGTCTAGAAGAAATGTTATGAGTTCAGCATCAAACTACATTCGTTTACTCACCGACAGCTGTCTCCAGAGGTGGAAAGAAACCATCTTGTTTAGCTTTTATTTCTATCACTTCTTTTCTTCTACTAAACTTAGCATGCTAACCAGCTAGCTGCTAGCTGCCCGGTTGGCTGGGCCAGTTGTTTCGTCACTTTCTGATGCTGAGTCACTGTAGCATCCAGTTCGCCCCGAAGAAATAACGCTGCTTAGAGGACGTATTATAATCTTGTGTCTTATAAACACAGCGATGGCTGAAGCTCTTGGCCAGACTGGTAAGTGGCTACGTAGTAATAGCAAAACTTACAAAGCTCCTTTAACAAAACAATCGCACCACAAGGTAATTTAGACAGTGTCGGGGATCAATCACATGATCAACTTGTCCTGTGTTAGAACTCTAGATCATCACATTTCCATTTTGCGGAGCACTTCAAAGGTGCAATTGAATGTTTTGTGTTGTAATGTCACAGAAATACGCCACTAATGGTGATTTCATGCTTTTATTTGGAATGGGGCTAGATGGGAAATGACATGCAAAATGTCCCTTGCCAGACCCAAATCAGAAATTTTGAGGATCATGCTGTGTGCTTCAGTTCCTAGGTATGACATCGTACCACCCATAGTGACGGACCATACATCTCGGAACATACATCACATACTCCGAAATGAGCAGTGAGACCATCAGGCAGGAAACACTGACACTCTTCCATTCATATACAAACTGTTACATACTGTATACAGTTTAACATGGCAGTCTCTGAGACTCTATAACATACTGATCTGACACAGAGAGAGAACATATTCTTACTATATGACATTTGCATTAGAAATTACATAAAAAAATCCAAGTATGTTAATCACCCTGCAAGTAAACCTACCCGACATGTTCCAAGTTGCTGTACAGATGTGCAGAATAATGTAGAAGTTTCCAGCTGTTTCCCATGGGACCCAGATATTGGCATCTCTGCTTTCATTAAACTGAATTCTCTTCTGGCCAGTGCCAGCTTTCATATTTACATACATTAGAGCTGCCACTAACAACTATTTTTCTATCAATCAATCTATGGACTATTTTATTAAATAGTCGATTAATCTAAACAATTCATTTTCTTCCAGAAAATCTAAATGACACTGTGGCATGATCAATAAGTCCATAAACATTTTCTCACACACTTCTTCAATGTAAATTCTCAGGCAGCACAGACGACTTTATGACTTTATACTAAAGGCATTAAAAAGCTCTGTCTACCAGTGAACAGACACTTACACATGAAGCAATCCTTCACACGTCTGTGACTGATCTCACTGTGCGCCATGAAAAATAATCATCACAAAACAACACTGATGAAACAAGACTGAAGGGATTTGAACTGTGATGTGCTCATCCTCCCAAAGTCAGACACCAACCAGCTGATTTTATCTTTATCTTATTCATACACGTATTGATCCAGCTCACACTATCGCTGGCTCTTTTTAAAAAGAATACATTCACAACAGGATGTGAATCGATTGTTCTGGTTTCTCTCAGCCAGTTGCTCAATTTACAACAATCTGCCACATTTTAAGATTCGTGGTGAACTGAGATAATTAGTTAGACTTACACACAGAGAAACAGACTTATCATTTTTGAACCCAAAGGCACATTCTTCAGAAAAGTACCCTGTAAGATACTATAATGGTCCTTAGGGTGATAACTATGGAGCGTTGTTTCATTTTAAAGGTACAAAATCATTGCTGACAGCAAAGGGCACATAATTGTACTTTTAACAAGATGAAGGTTCAGGCAGATGATGCTGCAAATCACTGATTACTGAGTTGGGTTTGTTGTAATATTTCCATTCAGTTCTTGGTCTTGGAATAATTTTATCAGCTTCATTGCCAACACAGCTGGCTGTGCATTCTAGTGGTTTCAGCTTGTCTTTACATTGTAATAATGTTGTCGGGCCTTGAGGCAGGCTTACAAAGCCAGTATCAAAACACTGAATGAACTGAATCTAATACAGTATGTGAGTTATGAATTTGCATTTTGTAAGTGCACTTTTACTCAAGCTTGCTCCTGTTTTGCGTCTGATACCGAAATGAAATGTTGCTTTGTTGCACTCACTGATTAGAAGATGGCTGCTTAGGTCTTATGCCTCAGCTTAATATTAAAAAGCTGCTTTTTCTGATGTGCTGGAACAAATCAGTTCTAACAGAGCAATACATTGAAATACAGTGAAAATGGATTAGTTTACATATAAAATGTTATTTTGGTCAGTAACTGTAAATGATTTTGTCTCTGAATTTAGGGGGATATTTTGCGTCAGGTACAAAATGACATGTCGCTCCAACTATACCTCATAAGGTATCAATTCCAGGGGCACCTCTGTGGCTCACCTGGTGGAGTGTGTACCTCATGGGTTTAGTCCTGACTGCAGCGGCCATGTGTCTGAGTCTGACCTGTGGCCCTTTCATTGGCCTGGTCATTCCCTCGCTCTCTCTCTCCCTGAGTTTCCTGTCTCTCTCTCACTGCACCTATCAAAATAAAGGTAAACATGCCAACATATAACTACAAAATAAATAAATAAATAAATAAATAATAGTAAGATACAAATTCTGTATCTTTCCATTGGGTATATTTTTGTACCAGGACATAAAGGTACATTTTTGTCATGAAGGGTAAAGAAATGTTATTTTAGAGGTCCAGAGAATAAGGTAAAAATACAATATTAATACATGACTGCCACAAATAAATCAATGTTTGGGAAACAATTTGTTGACTTAATTAATATTGACGTTGAAGCATTTTAATCATCATTGCAGCAGCCCTGTTCTACACTGACAAAGACACAGTGAGCAGGCCTGATTTCATTTGTTTTGGTTTTCTGTAAGACTGTCAGAGAGATCTCAAAAACTCACGGGGGCATTTCCATCATGCCTTCGACTGGGCAACAGTTGATGACATTAGTTTTACTAATTAACTACGATTCAGCTTATTCCAATAACAGGAATGATTGCTTCAGGTGAAACCAAAGAAAAAAAATGCTGGTGTAAGTACTGTGTGCTTTTGTGCAAGACACAAATCCATGATTTATTGGAATATATATCAAAAAGATACAAAATGCCCTTCCTTTGATCTGAACCACGTGGGAGAAGATGTTGTTTTCTAGCACATGAAGGACTGTGTTAATGGACTGCACGGACACAGATCCCAGCCCAGTGTTGAGCAGTGACACTCACATCCTGCTACAAGCCACCAGCGCACGTGTCACTGTGCAGAGAGGATGGAGACGGGCAGATTAAAGACATCTAATAAATCTTTGATAAAGGTTTCAGCAGCCTGCTGAAGCAAAGGGAAGATAGATCAAAAAGGATTCTTGCTTTGCTTCCTGGCTTGTGTGTGGACTCACCCATCAGCAGACACGTCTATCGCCATTTTTTTTTATTTTGCGTTTTAAATTTGCAGAAGAGTGAAGTCAGGATGCGACTGCTCGTGCCATGATGGAAAAACACTGATTAGTGCCTGGCTGTCTTAATAAAACAATATATAGGCCGAGGCTGCTAGGGAACTCCCATGATGCACTGATGCGCTTCCCTCGTCTTCTCTCTCTCTCCATGTATTTATATAACCCTACTGCATGTCATTAATGTCTTCGCTCTCCCTCAGTTTGTGTTGTTGTCTGTCCTCTCACTCCCTGTCCTCATTCTCTCTGCATCTCTGAATACAGATCAGTCATCCTTTTAAGGATACTGATAATTGCAATAAACTGTAAATTATTATAACAGTTATAACTATTATTAGCCATTATTCTTTCTGCCACAAAAACCTGGCTTCAAAAATTGCAACACACTGGGTCACACACAAGACTTACAGTAAATTGTGGCGTTTGTCTGAAGCCTGACCTCTTCAACCTGTCAGTCATCACTGTGGGTGAGAGAGTTTCCTCCATGTGTTCTCATCTCTTTATTTATTTATTTGTTGTTGTGTTTTTTGCTGGCCAAACTGTTAATGTTTCAAATCAATAGAGGTAAAAGGAGTGTTCAAGTCCTTTATACAAGGCTGAAATACCATAGTATAAAGATGTACAACTACAATTCAAAATTATGCATTCAACATATTACTCAAGCTAAAGTTCAAACGTGCAATCAGCAAAATGTGCTTAAGGTATCAAAGGTAATCAGTATGTAGAAACATTGCTTTCAATATATACTGGGACTTTACAGTGATTCTGGGATTCTGAGTTTCACAAAACACTTAAAAGCATATTTGACACAGATCTGCCCTTGCAATTTTCCACACTGTTTTTAAGAATTGTTGATTTTCAGGCAAGACAATCAGATGAATATACAGTATGTTTGGTATTTTGATCTCTGCTTGTAAAAAAGCGCTCACAAGGCACTGGTTACTTCCTGAACCCCTAATGATACAGGAGCAGATAGATATACTAAATGACATTTAGATATCATGGAAAAGATTAGCTTTTCTCTCCGTCTGAAGAAAACTGAATTCATCAAAACTATGGACCAAGTGGATCAGACATGTAAGGCCCTTAGGGCAGATTTTGAGGAAGTATTGAATGATCGACCCTGAAATGTTATTTTACTCTGATCTCATTGTTTTTCATTTTATTTACTTTTCTTATATTTTCATCCAGATCCGCTTACAAGGTCTTACATTTTGAAAAACTGCGGATGCCATAGGAAAGTAAAGAGCCTTTTCCTGATATATATATATATATATATTGTAATATAAACTGCTGCATAGGCTAGCTCAAAGTTGTACTCAGAAGTACTTGAGTAAAAGTACTTGGTTACATTCCACTGTACAAGCTTTTTCTGTGGTAAAGTGTCACAAGGGAAAGTGGGTTTTTTATCTTTATCATATTGTTTTCGGGTTGTCCGTCTGTATGGATGCGATATCAAAGTAACGCTGTGACGGAATGTCTTCAAATTTGGCACAAACATTCACTTCGATTCGAAGATGACCTGATTACATTTTGGTGAACAAAGGTCAAAGTTCAAGCTCACTCTGACCTCACAAAACATGTTTTTGGCCATAACTCTCAAATTCATTCATTAATTATGACATAATTAATAATAATTAATAACTCAAATTTCTATAAGGATAAAATAAATAGATACATACATTTTATATCCAAAAGGCCAAAGGTCATCTTCACTGTGACATCATAACGTTCTGCCAAAACATTTCTGGTCATTGTCCAACGCTGTAACTGATTCTAGTTTCACTTCGTTTCTGCCATGCCTCAGTCATGTGAATATTGCTCGCCCTGGACTTCCACAGGCGTATACAGTTATCTATCTTGCACAGAGATTAGATTTAGATTAGATTAGATTCAACTTTATTGTCATTGCACAGAGTACACGTACTAAGACAACGAAATGCAGTTAGTATCTAACCAGAAGTGCAAAAGAGCAGTTAAAGTGCAAGTGTGTGCTGTACAGGTATGTAAAGTGAGGGTGTGCATAAGTAAAGTGGAGATGTGCATATGTAGGGTACAATAAATTACACTGTGAATTACAATGAATTACAATGATGAGGTAGCGAATTACAATGATGAGGTAGCGGGAATAAATACAGTGAGTGCTAGACAATGAGTAGAGACGGTTCAGAACAGTTCAGTGCAAGGTTAGGTGGCTGAGGGGGTTGGTGTGGCAGTCACAGTCTCTGGGTTGTGTGTGTGGGGGGGGGACACCGGGGTTGTGAGTTCAGCAGGGTGACCGCTGCAGGGAAGAAGCTTTTCCTGAACCTGCTGGTCCTGGAGCGTAGAACCCTGTAGCGTTTCCCTGAGGGGAGGAGGGAAAACAGTCTGTGGCTGGGGTGAGAGCTGTCCCTCACGATGCTGCGCGCCTTCCGCAGACACCTCTTGCTCTGGACAGCCTCGATGGAGGGGAGGGGAGAACCGGTGATGCGTTGGGCGGTTTTCACCACCCTCTGGAGTGACTTCCGGTCCGCGATAGAGCAGCTACCATACCACACCGAGATGCAGTTGGTGAGGATGCTCTCGATGGTGCAGCGGTAGAAGTTCACCAGGATCTGAGGTGACAGGTGGGCCTTCTTGAGTCTCCTCAGGAAGAAGAGACGCTGGTGAGCCTTCTTGACCAGGGTTGAGGTGTTGAGAGACCAGGAGAGGTCCTCGGAGATGTGGACACCCAGGAACTTGAAGCTGGTGACACGCTCAACCTCCGTCTCGTTGATGAGCAGGGGGGCGGGTGTGTCACTCCTCTTCCTGAAGTCCACAATGAGTTCTTTGGTCTTCTTGATGTTGAGGGCCAGGTTGTTGTCGGCGCACCACTCTGCCAGATGCTGGACCTCTTCTCTGTACGCTGACTCATCGTTGTTTCTGATGAGGCCAATCACCGTTGTGTCGTCTGCAAACTTGACAATGGAGTTGGAACCATGTACAGGTGTGCAGTCGTAGGTGAAGAGGGAGTAGAGGAGAGGACTCAGCACGCAGCCTTGAGGGACGCCGGTGTTCAGGGTGAGGGTAGAGGAGGTGTGGTTTCCTAGCCTAACAGACTGGGGTCTGTTGGTCAAGAAGTCCAGTATCCAGTTACAGAGGGAAGCGTTGATACCCAGGTCGCTGAGTTTGGTGATCAGCTTGGAGGGGATTATGGTGTTGAATGCTGAACTGAAGTCTATGAACAGCATTCTCACATAAGTGTTGTTATTGTCCAGGTGAGAGAGGGCGGAGTGTAGTGCCATGGAGATGGCATCTTCCGTACTCCTATTCTGGCGGTAGGCGAATTGGAGGGGGTCCAGGGTGGGTGGTAGGAGGGTTTTAAGGTGGGCCAGGACCAGCCGCTCTAAGCACTTCATGATGGTGGGGGTGAGTGCAACAGGGCGGAAGTCGTTGAGGCTCTCAGCCTTGGAGTGTTTGGGCACTGGCACGATGGAGGTGGTTTTGAAGCATGTGGGGACAGCTGCTTGGTCCAGGGACAGGTTGAAGATGTCGGTCAGGACCTCAGCTAGCTGCCCTGCACAAGCCCTGAGCACGCGTCCAGGGATGCCATCAGGTCCGGCAGCCTTACGTGCATTGACCTTGCTCAGTGCAGCGTACACAGATAAAGAGGAGGTGGAGTTTTCTGCTTATTGGACTCTCGCCGATAGAACTGGATGAGGGAGTTGGCTTCTTTTTTTTTTCAGCACATTAGATTTAATGTGAAGAGTTTCTAAAGCGTCGCCTCTGGCCACCCTGTTTGCAGTCATATGCTTTCAGTCCAGATCATGATTAGATCTGTGAATCACTTTAATTAGAAGACTAATTGGTGAATCGAACAGCTGTTTTCTTGCAAAGCAGTGGCAGCCATGAAAAAAAAGGAAGCTCCCTGATGATGAAATCTGAAGTTTAGTTTGTGTGTTTCATGTGAGCACAGCAGTCGTAACTCATCCTGGCAGTTTTGCCACGGGGAACTAAACATCCGTTCAGTGGTGAGCACTTTGTTACTTCAGCCCAACACTCCGTCTCTCCTCCGCCACACTGTCAGCCATCTCCTCATGGTAGCCCCACCACATTTCACACTTTGTTCATCTATGGAAAAGAAAAGCTGCTCACAAACATGACGTGGTCTCCGTGGATTGCATTAAGACCTGACAGTCGGCACAGCATTATTCAGGAGGGAGCTGCTGAATCACCCAAAATTATACCTTGACCAACCTGAGCAAAGTCACTGCAGGTATTTTGATTCTATTTAATGAGTGAGAACAAATTCTGTTTTTATGTACATGCTGTGGTGTTTGTGGATGTCTATCAAGCTTTATGATGATTGGATATATGGTTAATGAGTTTTGCCTCGTCCTTTACAAAGATATTTTGGTTGATGACGACTATGTTTTTTGACCAATCTTGCCCATTAACCACCTATCTGCAGCTGATGACATCACTGACACATCAGTTCTGCATGGCGAAGTTTGTCCCTACAGGTCACAGTGTAAAGAGCAGCAGTGAGAGAACGCTGAGCCGAGGGACAGAACGTGTGAGCAGGTCTCTGCATTGGATAACAGGGAGGAGCAGGCCGAGAGCCTGTGTGTCTCTGTGTCTCTCCACACTGGATGTGGTACATAATCATTCGCTGGCAGCTCAGCAGGCTCTCAATATGAATTCTAATGTGTATCAGTGCCTGTCTGCGAGGCCTGCCAACCACTTCTACACAGCTAGAGTTCAATACACGAAGTGAGTCTCCATCAGTCTATCTGTTTTGCAGACTGGCCTAGCAGTGGTTTCATTTGGGCTGGGAAATACTCATGATTGGATTTAGCTCCTTAGGGGGCCTGTAGGCAATAGCATGCTGGTGGGCTTCTGTTTACTCTCTGTTCCTCCTGGTCTCTGTGTAATATGTAGAAAATGCAGGGGCAAAGAGCGTTGGAAAAGGGTTCAGCTAGCGTGCATGCAACCCCTGCAACAGTCGTAACTGGTAGAAATGTAGCCCACCTGCTTAGACCACACCAGATTGCAAAGTTGTTACTGTTACTGTGATGCGGTAAAAAAAAAAACACGAAAAATAAAGATTAAATTTGGGTACAAAAAATACAAAATGATAAAATAAATAAATAAATAAATAAAAACAAATGTGTTAACACCTAACCACTAGGATTAAACAGCAGTATGTGTTGACTGTTCCCAGTAGGGCTAAATCCCACCTTGAGAGTAACCCCCTGAAAGACAGGGGCTGAACCCACTTAAAGGCCTTTATCAAGTTTCTTTAGACAGACAGTCCCTTGTTTATTTGAAGAGAACCTTTCAAATACCAAGACAGTTCCATTAAAAAACATGTTATTGCAATACAGCATTTAAAATACAATGAAATAATGTTGACAAACACTGAAAGACCAGAAATTCAGCCTGTGAGTTATTTTAAAATTAAAATTATATTTGGCCCACTAATTATATTAAAATGCAGTTCCTATTGTGAACACTAGGGGAATATCAGTCACAGAAAGACTTTGCACCAGAGTCACCAACTATCTCACGTAATCAAGAGCCTGTAATCAGTGTGAGCTTCAGGCCTTCCTGTTGGAAACTGATGCACAGTATGAGGACATCATCTCCCACTCTAACGAGTGCTGGTTTAGCTGTGGGACATTTCTGGAACAGTTCTGCTATCTGAGTTCTGAAATTGCTTATTTTTTTAAAAGTAAAGGTGTCAGCCTTGTCGAACTGAGCACACCTGAGTCACTTTTTTAGTTCATCTCATCTCCAGTCTTCACCAGCAGCTGCCGCTGGGACTGGAGCTCTTGGGTTTTCTGCTGCTAATTACTCATCTTGCCCTCAGTCATAGTCATGGATTATATACACGGTACAGTACATCAGTTACTGCTGATGAATCAGTGGAGCCTACTTGCAAATCACAGAAAATCAGAGAAATTCCTGGGCTGACCTGCAGTGACTCACATGAAGGAATCTTTGAGGACATGCAGATTGTACCAGGAGAACATGGTGTGACAGGAGGAGTGCTGCTTCCCCCCAGACAGCCATAAAGTGCCCTCTGATATTGAACATTATAGTGGGATGTAACAAAGAAGGAACGGAAATTTAACGAGGACAATCACCCACAGTTGTGTAAATCAGTGGCATTTCATGCGGGTAAGCGTCCTCCATGAAGAGTCAGTATGGATTTCACCTTCAATGTGGAGGATGTGCACAGATAATTGATGGCTGGTATGGCTGAGAGAGAGACTGGTGTATGTGTTTGGTGCAACACGTCCAGTGCAACCTGAACCACCAAATAGATCCCCCCCCCCCCCCCCCAAAAAAAAAAAAAAAAAAATTGTATGCCCTATATATATGCTCCTAACAAAATCTCAAGGTTGCTTTAAAAGCATCACTGCAGCAGTCCTGGCAGCTTGGACTGATTGTACTGCTAACTGCTAAATATGTAGTTAACTCTCTCTCACTTTTGCAGTTTGTTTTTTTTTCTCTCTCTCTCTCTCTCTCTCTCGCTCGCTCTCTCTCTACTCCTGTAACAATATTCTGTCTCTTACTTCTCAAACTCACAGCAGATCTCACACAGAGATGATAAATTAGTGTAATTAAATTGTTTACCTGCAACTGCTGCCTCTTAACGCTTAATGTGTTCAGTTTCCACACACATCTGCACATCTGTATAATGCTGCAACTGATCCCAGAAAGGCTGCTGTCCTCTCCGCATGACGACCTCCAGCCTTTATCAGTGGGACACAGTCACACGCACCAAAATGACAGAAACTATAGATGCATGGACTGGAAGTCAAGGTAGTTTCAGAGACTAATAGCTTGCTGCTGCCACAAGAGGGCAGTAAATTACATGTTGAATGTAAAGAGGGGGACAGATGGCTGTTCTGAGATCAGATGTAAGAAGAGATATCACTTCCACTTCAGTATCTTTCTAATTGATGTCTAATTTTAGCTTTAACTGGTAAATAAATAAATAAATAAATATAATGTATTTGATTTAGAATAGACAGAAAAGGCAATAAATAAATTGATTGTGTGTGTGTACTTTATGTTACACTTTTATGTCCTCTCGGCTTTTATTCTGACTTTTTTACACTTCACTTCCTCTTCCTGTCTGTCCACTGATCTGCTGTCTCTGCCAAATGTGTAATGAAAATAATAAATTTGCAAAAACCTAAATTGGACTGTTTTTTGAATTTGATTTTCTCACCCTTTGTTTGGAAACAAAAAACGAATAGACCACATGATTTTGTTTTTGGTTTAGAATTTAAAATCAAATAAAGTCATATGAATATGGGTTTTGGTTTCTGACACCAAAAATGGTTTTTGCAGTTTGGTTTTAAAATAAATAACAGATTTAAGATTTTTTCATTTTTATTACAGATTGTCCGATGATTTTTCTAAGGAGGTTGGATCAGCGCTACAGGCAGACAGAAAGTAGCACCTATTCCCATCATTCACTTCCTTTCCAAAGCAGAACTGTGTTGGAGAAAGTTATTGTAATGCAGTTTATCAAATGTAGATTTATATGATACAATGAAGGGACACCAGAATGACAGAAGAAATGTCACTGCAAATGTTGCTCCAGTAACGGAGAGTGAAACTAATTCAGAATAATACTAGATGTTTCCCCACGTTAATGTTCCCAGTGACTGGTACATCCCATCATGTGGGTGGGAACTGACAGCCAGATTGTGTCTGCATACTCAAAGAAATATGTCTGACATTTTGTGTCACTCTCTAAAGTAAGACTATTTGATTCTACTCGTGCCTGTCTCTTTTAGCTCTGGGGGTTTCCTGAATGCTAGACATGCCGGTACTCTTGAGGCTGACTTTCATACTTCTTAAATAAATACCTTCCGGGTATCTTTGAGTCTGGATCGAGGCAACTCTGCATTGTTCTTTCATGTTACAAGGTAGCTTGCTGTGTAATAATTGGAGTAAAGAATATGTAAAGTCATAGTTTTTATAAATAGATGAATTACTTTCACTAAGAGGACATTTTTATGTATGGGATTTCTCTTTTCTCTTTTTGAGCCACTGTTTACTGCCTCATTTACAGAGATGTCCTTTGCACAAAATGGGCACTTTATTTCTATGACAGCTGAACCACAGCAGCTGCAGGAAACATATCCATCAGTACGGTGGCCCTGAGAGCTTACACACTGCAATGTCAAAAAACGCATGCAAACAGACAAAACGCAAACATATTCAAAAAAAAAACATCTTCATCAATGTGACAACACATGAGCTGCAAATACTCACATCACAACAGAAGTGTTTCTGCAGTGGCGCAGGTTTGAGTCCAACCCATGGCTCTTTGCTGCATGTCACCCCCTTCCTCCTATCTCTCTCTCACTTTCTCTGTCGAAATGAAGGCAAAAAAATTGACTTTGAAAAGAAGTGATGAACTTCAAAAGTCACAAAGTATTGAACAACAAGTGCATCCCAGCCTGGTTCATCACTTTTTTACTGTCCCCTGGAAATATTTGAGTATTTGCAGCACATGTGTTATCAAATTGTTTGGCTGTTTGGTTTGTTTTGGCTGTTTGTATGTGTTTTCTTAAGTGGCAGTGCAGTGAGCTCTCAGTGCCACTGTATTCATCAGGTGAGGCTCCCATAAATGGGTGTAAGGGTGAAATCCTGAATCCAGCTATTTCTACCAGGACATCCGAGTGTGAGAGGCTATGTTGCATTTCATAGTACTTTCTTGCCAACTCCTCTGGAAAACACAATAAAATGAGTTGACCATACTTTAAGACAGTACTAATTCCTAACAGCAATATAGTAACATAAACGTATATCTCACAGACCACAGGCCTTTATGTGATAAGCACTGATAGAAAAGAGTGGAGGTTGAGTGGAATTCATTGTTTCAATTTGAGATGAGCACACAAGCCCAACTGCTCATAAACACCTGGTAGTCTCATGTTGAAGGACTTTCGGTATCATATTTTTCTGATCAGGGACACTGGGGGCTTTTTGATGCCTGCCTTTGTAGATGCTCTGAAGGTAGACACTGTTTTCCTACCACTTAAATATCGCTCTGAAAATACAATGATTCAAACTGGTGAACAATTCAATTTTTGAAGGCAGCAAACACACCTTTACATTAACAGCATGCACATGCAGTACATGCTTCATTTTAGATTTGACTATTATGAGCTCTTGGCTTTATTTCAAACAACATTACTCTTAAATAATGATGTACCTGCTCTTTGGTCACAGTTATGTGTTCAGACAGTGCTCCTGCTCGCTCTTGTAACTCTGCTTGGTTGACATCCCGTGCTTGCTTGTCATAAAGATTTGTGAGGGGTTCTGGTAGATCTAGCATGACAGCTTTAGGCACATAGGATGCTGCATGCTCTCTGACAACAGGGAGGACCACTGGCTAATCCGTCCCTGTGGTGTACAGCTTTTGGAGAGGCTGTTGTAGAGTTGGGCTTGCTCTGTAGGGGCCAGAGATGGGAAAGCTGATGGAATGACATAGTGGCCTTTGGAAGTTCTCTCTTTCTTGCATCATTGTGTGTTGTTAGAAATTATGTTCTTGCCTTGCTGATATTCCACTCTCCTCAAAGATTCCTCACCTGGTGCAGCCAGGCCATAACAACAAGCTAACTCTGCATGCAAGTTAGCACACCAATTAGATTCCACTGGCCGTTGCTTATGCTAATGTTAATAAGATATAGTGACACTTACCCTTCCAGTCACGACAAAGCAATTTTTAGCTGGTAAGCTCCAAAGCTGAATATTCACCACAAATCCAGACTTCGTCCACTTTCATCCCTTCGGGCTTTTGTAGGTTTTCAATTACTCACCTGAGTAAGAGGATGGAAAGCTGATGAAGTAATTGCAGATGTCTGGATACTGCAGGCACCGTACATCATCCATCCCGGGGGCATTATAAGGGTCTGTAATGTTTAACCATCGAGTTTTTTGCAATATAGCGTCCACTGTCTGTAGAATTAAAGTGCACAGTGAACCACATGAGCGACCATGAGTAAATGACCATATGAGTGACACCATATTGCCATCATAAGTTGGGTGCTTCAACAGGGTGCTCCTATAGATGCTGAAAACACGCACAGAGAGGGAAAAAGCCAACTTAAATTAAACAAGCTAATATATGCATACAATTATACAATTATTGATTTACTATTCATAGACTATACCGGCTGATACCAGAGACTGGAACCTCAAACCACCAACAGCACATGAAGATACGGAACGTGGGAAGCAAGAAGCGTATGAGATTTCCAGGGAGAATGCACAGAGATCTGCAGATAGATAGTAAGGTCAGGAGCTCTGTTGGATGAGGGTGTCTCCGAGGGGTGGGACTGGCTATCTCTGTCACTGGAAGAAATTGTGCGTCAGGTAAACAAGGACCTCCCAATCTATGAAGCTGAAGGGAGACGAAACCATTTACCATTAGAGATTCCACTCAAAGTTGCTAAGCAGCCAAAGGAAAAGAGCATCAGATGAGACAAGGAAGAAAACGATGCAACACAAAATGAGAGCAGTCATGATGATGAAGATGACTAGTACAATTTTTAATGAGGTGGTTATCTTGCGTAGCCAGACCTGTCCCTCCTATCTACTGGAGCTAAAACAGGTACAGTATGGACCCAGCTGCAGCACACAACCGGATATAGTTTGTAATGACCTTTATTTATGAACCAGCAGAGATATTGCACACAGGTGGATATTGGGGAAAAGGGGAATCTTCATCAGCAGAGGGTTGTTGTAGGTTGATGGATCTGGAGGTAAGGTGGGTAGGGTAGGAGATGGGGCTTGGGGTAGAGGAACGGGTCCTGGGCCAACAGGAACATGCCCAAACCAACGCTTCCCACGATGGACTCACACTGGATCAGCAGGCGCCAGAGAAGAGGCACCGATGGCGGGGAATGGAGAGCCAGGAGATCCATGTGTTCGGCTGGAGAGTGGAGCCAAAGATTCGAAGAGCTGATGAGGCGAAGTGTGGACCTCAGACTCCAACAGGTACGTGACAGATCCAACTCTTTCCACAGTGGAACCACACAGGATAGGTAGGTAAAGAGGATGATGTTCACCTGTTGAAGGAGCAATGGTGAATAATACGCTCCGTGGTCTTCACAGGTTGATACCGGGCAGCAGGAGAGACGAGCCGGCCAAACCAGGAAGTGGTGAGTTGAATCGTTTTCAGGAGGAGAGTCTTTGAGCAGGAAACCAACAGATACTTCAAGCCTTGGAGAAACAAGAGACCAAACATCGGAGCGTTTACCAGAGCTGAAGCTGAAACAGCAAGTCGACCAGTTAGTAATGTAGAATTTTCTTTAATAACTTTGTCTTGTTATGTGACGTGTCAGCTATTGTTATAGAACATAACCAATGTTAAATCATTCAAGATGCAAACCAGGTAGCAAACAAACTCCATGCAAGCTAGTGGCTGACATTATTTAAGTGTAGAGAAGTTTTCTTACTTCATCTCATTCCTATTACTGCTGCATGTTTAGGATAGGAAATCACATCAGCCTCCAGTATTAATTAGAGAGGATGATGGTAACACTGCACAGGTGAACAGGCAAATAAAATTAATTATAAAGTTAGCAGTTAAACATAATTGCACAGAAAAATTTGAAGTTTGAAATGTTGCGCCAAATATTGTACTGCTTAGTCAGTTACTGTTTTGTATCTTATAGGATGTTGATGAAGAAGTAGGGTCCAAAGAAGAGCAGGCAGAAGAAGAAGAGGGAGAGGGTGTGGGCGCAGGAGATGGAGAGGGTGAGGGTGAGGATGAGGAAAGTAGGGTGCAAAAATACTAGGCAATAAGAAATAAGAGTCAAATTGTCCTGACGCTGGTTTTGAGTCATGTTTTTGTAATGTGAAAGCTGCTGTATTCTTGTCAATCTCACCATGTGACACTGGTTTTGAGTAATGGGTTTACTCGACTTGGACAATCTGTGTTTTTTTTTAACAGGCACTAAAAAGTAATTGCTTAATACTATGGTGTGTGAATACTGGTGGAGTGAAGGGTGTGCTGCGTGGTGTGGTGTATATGTTGAACTCAATATTATTGAAGGCACAGGGTTGCGGTGCTCATGTCCAACCCTTAGAACCCCCACACTTTTAAAATCGCTGCTCCACCCCTGACTACAAGAAGATTAAATAGAGACATTCCTCTCATTACTTCTGGCATATTGTCATTTTTAACTTAATAACACTGAATTATTACAATATGAACCAAAGAAAAATGTACAGATATGCACTGCAGAAAATAAATATGAAACATGACTACTGTAGTATTGCTTGCAACATTTGCTATGTTGATGGAATGTCAAAAAATAAATAAATGAATTCCATTACTCAATATTAATAAGGCTATAACCAAAACATAAATGGTGTATTTATCATATTTAACATTTGAAGAGAAAGCATTCATTGTGTGTGTTCAAGTGCAAGTATGACCATTTTTGAGAACATGTGTGTACATCCATCCAAAATTGTCCATGCAATAAAATCAATGTGCATGTGTGATCAGGATTTGCCCCAAACACAAATCCAGACAACTTTAAAATCTATGAGACAACAATCCCAGTCCACTGAGAAAACAGTTAGTAATAGTCCTTTTGAATATTTTTCTTATTTTGAACTTTCATACAAGTCAAGCTTACTCTAGAAGCTTGTTTTTTAGGAATAGTGCCTTTGACAACAACCTCTACTCATCCAGGTTTAGAGTAATCTTCTGTAGGACTTCAAAAGTACATTTGAGCTCTGGTGGGTCCAGACAATCCAATGCCAAATAGCAGAGCACAAGAAACCCCAAATCAGTAATGACTTTCACACCTTCAGTCAGAACACTGATGTCCTCTGGATCATCTCCTTCTGTATGACATCACAGTTTGCTCCAAGGAAGTGTTGGCTCTGGTGTTTGTGTCCTGTGGAGTAAAATATAACAATAAACACATTTTCTGGTTCTAGAGTGTACAAAGAGACTGGAGTAAACACAACGTTAAATATGCTGATTGCAATGTGTGGATCTGGAAACGCCTGAACATCCTAGTGAGCACATTCATTGAAGAACTAAGGAAGGCAGTAACATTGATAGTAATGATCACTATAAGAGCTACAGACCACAACCACATGGAGAACACTGCATTAACCTGCCTGCCATTAACTTAGAACCAGATGCTTTAGGATACGCAGTGGTACTGTATGTGCAACTAACCAATAGCAAGCAAAGAGTGAATTCAGTATTCTTCATACACTTCAAACCCAAACACAGCTGCTGGCTGTGACAGAGCGTTTACACTCATTAGGTTATCAAACCATAGACAGAATGATCACAACGAGCTGATTGGATGAAAATTGATGCAGTTCTGTTTTTGGGATGGTGATATATACTGTATGTGGATACACTTTTTATTTGAAAGAAAGCTTAATACTGTTTTCTGTTGTGTGCAATTTGTTTGTGTGTTTTTTGTTTTTTTTTATTAGTGTGCATGAATTATTTATTTTCTTCATGACACAAAAATGGTTACTAATAGTGTTTAAGATTTTTAAAACTGATACATTTAGCAAATACATAATTAGCAGATGAAGGACAAAGCTTGTTTATTATTTTTATCACCCTTAATTTCTGCTGTGAATTTAACATGTCAAATGTTTATAATAAAAAAATTTAAATTAATAATTGTAATAAAAATGTTTATGTGACTTTGTCACACCAAGTGTATTTCATCATTAATGAAATACGTGGTAAACGTGTTTCTGCTCATGCTCTTCATTCAGGTAGATGCACAAGAACTTGAGGATGCATGCTCGTCTTGTATATACTGTGTCATCCTGAAAAAGAGGAGAGGAGGACAATATTCAGCATTTTAAGCAGCTGTTTGACAAGACAGTCTTTATAGCAAACAAGTTTGATTAAAGTGTTAAACATGGTTATTGTGTGATAGACAGTACTCTGGTCTCAGAAACTCAAAGATCTCAACTAAATCAGACATGAAATGAGGCAACCACACAGGGTGGTTATTCATTCTGACCAAAGTCTTCACTATGTGATATGACCAATTACTTCCTCATGTCTGACTGAATGAAGTTTTTTGATTAAGTTTGACATTTGACACTTGTGCCTAGCACATGTGTAGAGAATTGTGCATACACAATTGTCATGACAGATGCGTAGGTCGATCCGTTTGAATACAAACCTTGGCAATGGCCACCATGAGACGTCTTCTTCTTCCAGTCTTCCATCCTACATGTTGTTAGCTTGGATAAATTCCCCACAATTCAGCTGTTCATTTTAAAGGAACCATGTGTGCAAAAGTATAATTCAGATTCAGATTTACCAGCATCATAAACCAGCAAGACGGCAAAATGTTGGTTACATTCCTTTAGTCCATAAGGGTCCACAGATCAAATGAATCAAAGGGTTTTTTCATAAAAGTATTCCAGGATGTGAATATTGTGATGTGAAGTTCATCGCAGACCGTCAGGTAACTCTTCACTTCTTCCAACAGGAAAAACATTTTTTCAAGTTCCGGCTGGGCGGCTTTGGGAATGTTTGTTTTAGTTCGTTTACTGCCCGGTTATGAGCTCTTAACTAATGACTGAGCCAGTCAACCTTCCCTCTGCCTAGAGACAACAAAAAGAAAAATCTGATTGGATAACTCCATTTTTGGTGATTCTAGTTTGTATATGTTGTGAGTCATTGTGTACAAAACAACCTGTCTCTGAATACCTCCATTCTTCATTCACATATGCATCTTTTTCAGTGTTACATTTAATATTATTTGAACTAAAGAACTGTAAACCATGTACAAACCATGTTAATGGAGCACAGACACACATTTCCCAGCATCCTCTTGCCTCATTGACCACCAGGTCAGGTATTTCTTTAACCTAATATTATTTGAAATGAAAACTTATAAAACAGGCACAAACCATCTAAAGGAGAAGCACTGTTGTGTATGCGCTCAATCTATTTCCCCGCGTCCTCTTATTAACTTAATGTTTAAGGTGATGAGGCCAATGTTGGACAATTAGAAACATATTGTTGAGGGACCTGTCTCCATCACTGGTCACACATGCAATAGGTTAATTTCCCCACTTTCCTCACAATGAAGGTGTGTTTAGACCCCCACCCCTCACCCCCCCTCTAATTGATGAAATGTTGGCCTCACATGTCGTTGAGCCAGAGATCATCACAGGCCTGACATCGGAAAAAGTTCCCATCCTGCTTTTTTGTCCATAAACTACCTCTCACACTTTGTCTTCTGTTCACTGCGTACCTTGGTGCAACTAATGCACCAGAGAATCATGCAGGCCTACACTCAGACTGGTGCCATGAGAAAAGGGGTGGGGGTAGGCGGTGTCATCTTTGTCTGTGAATCCTTGGTGCCTCAAGCTTAGGAGCAAGATAAAGGTTATTGTTTTTTGATACCAGCATTAAAGCCACCTGGTTGTGTTTGTGTGTGCCTGTGTGTCTGTATGTGCGTGTCGCCCAGGGGCTGCTCATTCCTGTGCCCCAGGCATCCTGATCTCGCCTCAGATGTGTCCGTCTTGTGTTCTGCTCGGAGACTTCCTACATGAAAGTTCTCAAGTAAAGTACGAGAACCTCTAAATTATACTAAAAGTACTGTTACTTTCTACCATTGCCATCACCACAACAAATCTACAAGGAAAATACACAGTATTCATACATATATTAAGTCTTGTGATATTAATTAGGCTACTATCTAAGGTCATATAATGCATTATGTTGTAATATACTGATTCAGCTGGGAAGTTTGAGGAAGCCATGGAAATAAGACTAAATTCAACTTAGGAAATGGTATCAATGTCTGCCACTTTTCATGGTTGAACTGTGGAACAATCATTTTCTGCTTTGTTCTTTCATAAACAGGTATAATCCTGGATAATGTTGCTGTGTGCTGACATCAGTCAAAGTGATCAGGAGATTTGGGTTATTGGCTATTGCAGGTTGAGATACAGCAGGAGCAGAAAAGCTGCTGACCTACTGAGTTTGGGTAATTGAAAAGACTTTTTATTATCCTGTAAAGTTTTGTGAATGCTTTGTAAGAACCTCACTCCTGGCTTTTACCCAGGTTCAACTTCAGTTTTTGGATTAAACATGCATTAAATGTATTTCTGCTCTTTTGGTCACAAACTGGACTTCTTTTTCTTTCTATCTTTCTTTCTTTTTTGTCAGCCTGATACATCATGTAAAATCAAGGGTACATTGTACAAATATACTTGTATACAATAATACTTGGTATGAATTTGGAGTGTTAATATGCAGCTTAACACTATGAATGCCAGTCGACTCAAAGGTTTTAAAAGATGACTAATAAGCTGTCAATGGAAGGTTATGAATATAATTACAATGTTGCTTTTTTCTGTTTTGATGTCACAGAGGAGCAGAGTGAAAGCTGAGATACCTTCCTCCAATTCAAAACAGCTGTCAGTTGAATGCAGTTATTGTTATCACACTGGATTAAAGTAATTCTTACTGTGACTGTTAGCATTGTCTTGTTATACATTAACCTTTCACTGCAGGATAATGACTTGGGATTCATAGCTTACAATAATGTGGCAGTGTTACGGCCTCCACACAAAGGAGAAAACTAAGGCTCAAAAAGAGGTAGGAGGCTGCAACATTTGAAAGGACGACGCTAGACAAAAGGAACAATTAACCTTTATTAAATTAACCCCAAAAATATTCAAAGTTGCAAACAAAAACAAAGGGAAACAAAAAGAACTGGAGACTCCGGCCAAATTAAACCAAAGAAGGGAAGACGCTGGGCCAACCATGGGCCACCGTCGCTCCCAGCACCTCCCCCTAAACTACCTAAACCAAACTAAACCTAAAACAAAAGACAAATAAAAAGGACTACCGGTAATCTCCAGCCCAAATTAACACAATAAACTAAAATAACAAACCCCCCCCCCCAGAAAAAGAAGACAAAGATCCCTCACCACAGGTGCAGCTGTGTGTGCGTGTGCCTTCCCCGTCTCTGCATTCTCTTCCCCTCTTATCCCCTCCCCCTCTCTCTCCCTGAGTGCTGATTGCACCCAGGTGTGCACCAGGCAGAGGGAGGAGGGAGACAAGAGTAACAGAGAGAGAGGACAGGACACCACACAACATGGGCACACGTAACATTGACTATCATCAGAGTTCAGTATAGAGTGCTGCATTACTATAATATGATACTATTACAGTTGTGCATACGATGAGACTGTGTAGCAGGTCAAGTGAAGTCATTTTATTTATTACATTGACTTCCTTTTAACTGGTGGATGGTTCAGATTGCCATCAAATTGTCCACAGACTTTTGTGTTTTCCTGAGTAATCACATTGGTGCATCCCATGTCACACTGTTCACTTGTCCAAGATTCTAATTTATGTCAAATGGACCCTTCTAGTAAACCAAGTGAACACAAACACACTCATGATCACAAATACCTTTTACAGGTAGGCTGCATTTATACATACTGTTCTGATCCCTGTTTAGTTTGCATTGCTGCCCCCTAGTGGACATTGTAGGTAGTGCTTATTTTTCTTAAGCTTCACTTTCTATCCTCCATGTTGTTTTCAGTGGAAAAGAGAGCAACCTACAGTGTGCACAGAAGAGTTATCTCCTCTCAGTTAAGCCTTGGAATCGATATGTCCGTAAGTAAAGATGTGAATTGTCAGAATGAGGAAATCGTCCTGTGGAAGGTTATTGCTATTTTAGTTCCTGTAAGATTGTAGCCTACACATGGTAGTTATTTGTTTTACTTTTCAGCTTGCTAGCTAATTAAGGGGGGTATTTCTGTAGAGGTCTGTGCTAAGCTACCCACTGCAATTCATATGTTGGTACTTACCTGAGTTACTGATGGTGTTGGATATTTGTATTAGATTAAAACACTTACCTGCTGTGACCTCTGAAGAGGGTTAGAGTTCATTTACATTTAAGAAGCACCTTGTTTCTGTAATTAACATTAAGTCAATTAGTGTTTGTATATAACTTTGATCATTGATGATTGATTGGTTTTATTTCATATTTGTGCTGTGTGCAGTATATTGATACATGTTTTATAGTGTATTGCTCAGTAAGGCCATTGTGAGGACAGAATATATGCAGTATAAATCCAAGCTCACCAATGTGAGAACAGAATAAATTAAATGCAATGAAGCTTTTCATCCTAGCTGAAAAGATCAAATCTATGTGAACACAGCTAAGAATTCAGATGATAATAATAAAATACCTTCCCGTCCGGTGTAGAACAAAACAGTGAATAAATTGGACAACAGAGGGTTGGGGAGGCCTAGTGATGGTCCGTCATAATATTCTCTCCTCTGTATGTGTCTCTCTAATTGAGAAGTAACCCCAGTTCTGCTGAAAGTTCACTGAATTTGCCCTGATTGACTGTGAATTTAGCAATTACACAGTTATCCCTATTCAAAATGCAGTCAGCCCCTTCACACAATGTGAGCAATTGAGTTAATGCTACAGCTCCAGCATAAGGCAGGAAGTTTGCAGCTAATTAAACCAATTCACAGTGATGTTTCCATTCAAAGAAAACAAGACTCATAACAAAAGTGCTGAAGCAAAATGAGTTGTTTAGAGAGGAGTGATTCATGAAGCATTCAGTTTTCATACTAATTTTTACTATTTACACCATTTGCTGTTTTATTTGCAGATTAGTGGTGCACAGTCCTGCTCAAGGCGATGTTGAACAATGGTCTCTTGAGGTGTTAAAGACAAATTAACAAAAGAAAAGTGAAATCCCTGCTAGTGGTTCGCAGAGGCTGCAACAAAACAAAAAAATATTGATGATTTCTATTCTAAGAGCCTGTGAAGTACAGCAATTCATGAATATTGTCAATAAATTAAATGGCAACATGCCAATAAAATTTTTCTGACAGAGGCTAGAGGAAAACACAGAGAAAAGCACATTGGTTTATCAAGATCATGCAGTCCAGTTTACATGAGCTTTACCTTCAATTAAAGGTGCAATGTTTAAGATCAGGGCAGAACTTTAGTTTAAAATGTTCAAAAATGAACTAACACTATGAACAGTGTGTGAAGGAGCCACAGTGATGATGTCATGTCCAAGACCTCCATATATTGTATTTCAGATATATCTACTGAAATGAGCATGCTAACCAACTAGCCGCGTCCCAGACCATGTTGTAATACCACTTTATGACACTGGATGCTGTGTGAGTTAGTGTAGCGTCTAGTCTGCCCTCAGACCCACAAAGAAGAACAACTTCCTCCAGAGCTTGAAGTTTGGCTATAGCTCCTGACTACCATCACAGAGATGGCGGACTCCTGGATATGATCTTTATCTCCATCCCGAAGGACCGCTCCGACAAGAAACCATGTTCAACGGCAAAGAAAAGAAGAAAATATGAGTATAACTCGGTGTGGCTTCCCAGCACTGGAGAGAAGCTCTGAGTAAAGAGATGCGGTTCAGATCTGCTTCTTCGCCTCACCTGTCACCCTGCTCCACTCTGCACCACTTGTCTATACTACTGTGAGTGTGAGCCACAGTGTATACATGTTCATACTGCTGATTCATAATAATGAACATTTATACCACAGTTACACACCTGCCTAATACTGTATTTATTTTAGCACAGTCATATCTATCGTTACTATTGATTATACACACACACAACAGACCTAACATGTTTGAAAATAAAGAACTTTTATGATCTAAACTAATTCATCATCCCTTCCTCATGCAGTATCCCCTCGCTTTCATATTTTTATAGGTAAATAAACACATACTGTTTGTATTACAAGTACTCATAATTTGTTTCAGGGCTATCAACAATTTTAACAATATCAACAATAAATGCACATATAAATAATAAATTATAAAAGTAACATGGGGAAAACAACAATATGATTAACTGGACAGGGGCGAAGAGGTGAAATGCTGCCCCCTATGGAGGTGGAGAAAATACGCGATCTTACAAATTACGCATTTACAACTTAAAGATTTAACACTCCCTGTAGATCCAGTAACATCCCACCTGAAACAATTACCTCTGCCTTTGGTGGGCACAGAATGTGTCATAAAAAGGGTGCAGATTTGCTAGCTTGCTGAGCCATATTAGAAAACTAGAATCACCTCCTGGTGGTTGTCTCCCTCCTCCACTCAGACTAGTTTCAGGTTACATCCCTGTTTATCCAGAGTCATAGAAAATATCAACCATATGTATTAAATTTTTTCATAATTTCTGTTTGAAGTCGTGAGTAATGGCTAAAAAGTGTTTTGTGAGGTCACATTGACCTTGACCTTTGACCACCAAAATCTAATCAGTTCATCCTTGAGTCCCAGTGAATGTGTGTGCCAAATTTGAAGAAGTTCCCTCAAGGCTTCACTGAGATATTGTGTCTGAGAATGGAATGGATGCACGATGGACGGACTCTACATCTCTACATCTTTCTAGGTGATCCAGAGGTTCCATCCCACCAGTGTCTTTAAGGAGACCCCAGGCTCCCTTTCAACTGGACAAGCCCAGAATATCTCCACAGGGGGGTCTCCAAGGAGCATCATGATCAGGTGACTGAACCACCTCATACTACCTAGAATGAAACTAACTTCAGCCACTTGTATCCAGGGTCTCATTCTTTTGGTCATTTCCCAAAGCTAATGACACTAGGTGATGGGTGGAACATAGATTTACATGTCAATTAAGAGCTTTACCTTCTGACCCTGAGCCCATTTGCCTGTCAATCTTGTTCACTTGAGCTCCTTCACTTGTGGCAGTGACTCACTCACAATCCAAACGGAACAGTCCACCATTTTTCAAGCAAGTGCAGTAGTTCTAGTTCATAGAAATACATTTTAATCAATAAAATTAGCAGTAATTGGTTGATCCTGCAGAGTTAACAAAATTTCATACAGTTGGTATTTCATTCCACCATTTCACCAGGCTTGGAAAGATAGTCTAGTCATATAACAACCCTACTGAGGCCAGAACCTCCTATTACTCATCATCAATAGAAGAAAACAGGAACAACCCCAAGTTTCAGCACTGTAGCCAGGCTGACAGAGAGCCATAGCTCTAATGAGCTGTCTATTCCTTTAATTCTCAGTAATAAGTAATAACGACTTTGAGCTTCTTCACAAATAAAATTCTAACTAGTAGAGAAAATTCATCACCTTCACAACACAGATACAGATGCATTGTTCAGCACAGTAACTGGTTTATATTTAGACTGCTTCTGATCTGTAGAGCGCCCTGAGCTAACTTCAGCAGTTGCTTCATCCAAACCATCAACTTGTCCGAACACCTAGTCCATGCACTTGTTACTTCTAGACTGGACTGCTGTAATTCTAAGGATGTCCCAATAACTGAAAAGCCTCCAGCTGATTCAAAATGCTACAGCAGAGGACTGACCGGAACTAGGAGAAGAGATCATATCTCATCAATAGAATTCAAAATCCTTATCCTTACATATCTGTGGTCTACTGTGGTTTCTAGTGTTTCTAAGAGTAGAACAGGAGGCAGAGCCTTCAGCTATCAGGCTCCTCTCCTGTGGAACCAGCTCCCAGGCTGGGTCCAGGAGGCAGACCCCCGCTCTACATTTAAGATCAGGCTTCAAACTGTCCTCTTTGATAAAGCTTACAGTTAGAGCTGACTCAGGTTAGATATGCTGCTATAGGACTAGACTGCTGGGGAAGCTCCCATGATGCAATGAGCACTTCTCTCTCTCTCCTTCCCCGTACATTTCTGTCACACTACTTCATGTCATTCACTGTGTAATGTCTTTCTCCTGTAGCTTCTTCTCTCTCTCTCTCTCTCTCTCTCTCTCTCTCTCTCTCTCATTCTGCAGGTCTCTCTGACTGACTGGGGCTGCAGCATTCAGATCTGACACTACAACATTATTATTATTATTGTTGTTGTTATTATTATTTCCACCTATGGGAATTACTGTTATTATTTCCACTATAACAATCAGTCTGAGTGCTTAAATACAACAGCTGTTCCCCCACCCCTCCCCTTCTTTCTCATCTCTCCCCCATTCCTCTTCTCTCAACCCAGTCAGTCGAGGCAGATGCCCCCCCCCCCCCCCCCCCCCCCCCACCCTGAGTCTGATTATGTTGGAGGTTTCTTTTCCACTGTCCACTTGAGATAATGAATGCTAAATAAAAATGAATTGAATTGAAACACAAATCTGGCTGCCAGTTGTTGTTCACATGTTTTTTTACTGCATGGCCATTGATTGGGTCTCTGCTAGTGGGAAAAACACTGGGTCCAGTTTCTGGGTAACATCAGTACTGGCAAAGGATGATTGTTTCCTTATCAGAAGTAAATGCATTTTCAATATCATTTCATCTACTGGATCACAATTACAATCATATCATTGGCTGCGTTTTTTGAGTCCTGGCCCTGAGATTATCAAGAACACTGGAGTTAAAATGCGGACATAATCAGCAAATGGTTGAAATATTTACGTGTACCATCTTCTGTCCAGATCTAATCAGCAGTGTACTACAGCCTGGAGGATGAGAGGTGTGTGAGTGTGTGTTAGTTGAGGGAAGGGGCAGGTTGCTGAGCACATAACACAATCACCACACCATCTGTCACCGCAGAGGAAACCTGGCCCGCTCCGCTCTGCTGTACTGTACATTGATCTACAAATGTGTCCATGTGGGGCCTCACAGATGTGATTGTTGCTGACAGATGTTTACCCTTTCAATACCCACATCAGTGCAGAGCAGATGAAATGCCAAAAAATGCAGATTTACCCAGCAAATCTATTCTGGGAATTCATTCCATATAACGTCGCTTTACCAGAAAAAAAACATTATGTTATTATTATCACTGTCCATCATGTCCTATAGTTTCCTGTTCTCCCAGGATGATTGGCTAGTGTGGTAAATATACATACATACATAAAGCTGTTGTGATATTTTGATGGAGATTCCTCCATTACTCTGTAAAACGTGGAATAAAATCCATGTGTTACTGTTTTTTTTACTGGTGCGACTGTCATAAAAAATATAATATGACATGGTTGCAATCCGATATGAAATATGGCTTCGGAAACTTTTTGAAAAATATGATATGTAAACACTTCAAACCAAATTAAAGAAAAATCTGAACAATGAGTAGAAAAACAGAATTATAATGTCCCATCCACAGTGCACAAAATGCTATGACTCATACACTGAGGCCTTCACAGTCTACAGATCTCAACCCAGTTGAACACCTATGTGAGATTTTGGACTGATGTGTTAGACAGTGCTCTCCACCACCATCATTAAAAACACCACGTTAGGGAATATCTTCGGGAAGAACGGTGCTCATCCTCCAGTGGAGTTCAGACACTTGGAGAGTCAATGCCAAGGAGCATTGAAGCTGTTCTGGAGGCACATGGAGGCCCAACACCTTACACAGACACTTTATGTTGGGTTTATCTTTAATTTGACACTAGTATGTGTATCATAGTATATAACAGCTTGTTATAAAAGATGTATTAAGTGTCTATATGCTGATTACATATGCTAAAAATAGGGGATTAAAACCAAGTGTTACAATTTAATTAGTTTATGGAGGGACCAAACATCTGTTGTTAACTGCTACTGTAGTGGTGCACAGAATGATGTCACACAGGCTCAATCTGCTGCTACACATTTAATGAAGGTTTTCTGCAAAGTGCAAGAATATCATTTAAGGCCCACAGTCACTGCACAGCGGTATCCGCTTCAGTCTTACACACAGAGACTCTCATTGTCTGACTTTCTCATGCTCAACGATAACAAAATACCAATATAATACCAAAACACCTTACAAGGGTAAGAAAATAAACAGCTACCCCACCTGTCAAACTCTTTAGGAGGTGAATATGTCTCATTCATTTACATACATTTAACATTCATTCAACATGACACCGTATTTCTTTCGTAACAGTCACATAAACAGTCAACAGTCGTGACGGGGGCTCCCTCATCTGAGGACCCGTTACATATTGTCTAGACTACCGCCTGCGCTCCACCTACTGTAGTGGTGGCCGTGAACTTAATATTAGCTGCTAACTGGCTTAACCTTTACTGTGGCCACAGTGGCTAATAAAACGCTTACAGAACGGAACTTTACAGTGTCACAGAAGTAGAGTGTAAATATTGTCTTATCCCAGGATATATATAGAAATTATCACCTACAGTTATTGTGCCACACTACTATTAAAGGATTTCCTGTGATTTAAAAATGATGAATTTCCAGGAATAAATGACACTTGCTGTCACTTCTGTTGTATAACCAGTGTTATATTGTTTGTATTGGAGGTTCTCATTTTTATAGTGTTGACCAAAGGTCATTGCTGCGTGTAATACTAATAGCTAAAATGCTATAATCTAATCCATACGGGCTGAATATCATTATCAGCCTTCAGTCTCCCACTGAGATTTACTTTATCTTGTCCCAAGCACAGACATCATGGATGAAAAGTTCCTACAGTTGGTGTTTAATTTTCCTAAAATGGCCTGTTAGCATCCTTCAGTGAAACCCCTTGGCACCAATGCTAATGAGACATTTTTGAGAAGTCAAAGGCCAAATCCTAATACTTTATTTTTACCCAAATGTGATTTGCCTGCAGATGAAACTTAATTTCCAAATGTCAAGGTGCCTCTTTTAAAATACCAGCTGAAGGTGTAAGAGAGGGGAAAATATGCGGTGACATGTTTATGACAGCATGTCAAGATGTGGGCTTCTGGGGTTGTACTTCAGCTTGAGCGAGGTAATGGTCAATGGCCTGAGGCGAGCTATGGATCCACTGGCAGCAACACATTAATGTGAAATTGATGCTGGATGAGAGCTTCACCAATGTACAAATTGAGTACACCAGAGTACAAATGCTACTCTGAGTTTAGACAGGTAGAAAACTGACAAAAAGCGCAGATAGACACACTAAAGGAAAATGAAATCATAAAGAAAGATTTTACATTGAAGTGAAGTCAGAATTGTCAGATTATTTGACCTCCCAGGTATCAGTTTACATCTCAAGTTGATCAGGAGTGTTAGAACTCATGCAAGTGGTTACAGATAACCTCTGTCGGAGCAGCCATATCTCAGGGAGCTGATATTTGCTGCAGGGACAGATGGTGGCAAGAGGGTGAAAATGGTTGGTTACCAACCCAGTGTTCTATCCAGGCTCCTGGCAACACACTGTGACAAGGCTGTTTGTTTCCTTATGACTCATTCCTTCACCTATAGTCTGCCAAATGCTAATGAATGCACCCAAAGTCATGAGCAGCTGCTTTTGGGGGAGGTAGAAGAGTCTATGGGGATCATCATCTCTCAGTGCATTCGCTTGCACTTAGACATCAGAGTTTAGCTCTTGTATCTTTCCAACCAAGCACAACTTTTTTCTGTAGCACCTGTGAGGGTTAGCGGCTCAATAGCATGAGAAACTAGATTTGGAGTGCTCTCTACAGGTTGGGATGGAGTTTCTGCCCCAAAGGAAGGAGTTTAAGTATCTTTGGGTCTTGTTCACAAGTGGGAAGGAAGGAGCAGGAGACTGACAGGCGGATTGGTGCAGCATCAGCAGTAAAGTGGGCATTGCACCAGACGATCATGGTGAAGAGGGCGAGCTGAGCTAAAAGGCAAATCTCTTGATTTACCAGTCGACCTTTGTTCCAATCCTCACCTGTGGTCATGAGCTTTGCGTAGTGACCAAAAGAATGAGATCTTGGATACAAGCGACTGAAAGGAATTGCCTCCGTGGGGTGTCTGGGCTCAGCCTTAGAGATAGATTATGAGTTCTGACATCTGGAGGGAGCTCGGAGTTGAGCCGCCGTGCTTTCGCGTCAAAAGGAGGTGGTTTGGGCATCAGGTTAGGATGCATCCTGGCTGCTTTCCATTGGAGGTCTTCCAGGCACGTCTGGTAAGAGGCCTCAGGGTACTATCAAAGAAAATTCTTAGCCCAACAGGTGAACTCACGTGAAAGTGCTCTTTAATATCAGTTTTACATATGTATGTAGACACAGTTTACACACAAGTTCTCAAGTCAACTGTGCAAAACGTTCTGACTTACACAAGCAAGATCTCCTCTCTTAAAGCATTGGTCAATGCAGCTTGGCAAGGATACAAATCACCAAAACAGACAGTTACCCAATAGGCCAAGTTGGATCCTTTTCACTGGAACCCTCTTTGAAAACTGTTGTACAACATCAATAACTACAACAGTCAAGGACCCGCTGCCGCCGTGACCTGACCTTGAATAAGCGGAAGAAATTGGATGGATGGAAGAGTCACAGGTGACTGGTCAAAAATTTTTTTGTATCGGTCACTGTTTAAATGAACAGATTTTTGTTACTTGAGAGCAGCATAACAAGCTTTAAATGCTACATTGACATAATATTACCTATTTAGACATCTGGGTCAGTGCTGGGACGTTAATAGCGCAGACTAGGGTCTTGCAAAGGGGGGAAGCCAGTCAGACGGGGTCCAAGGAGGGTTTCAGGCGAGGCAGGGGGAAGACGGTGGCAGGAGTAAAACTGGGGAACACTGTAGAAAAGGGAAGGGAGGAATTAGCAAAAAGTTTCAAAACTTGTTTGACTTCTGTGGCTGAATGTGACTGACTCTAAGACAGGGTTAACGATCTGGCGGAGAGTTGAAACTGGAGCCAGGTATCTTTCAGTGAAAAAGAGGTTCCTGTTGATGAAAGCTGCGAGACTGAATCAAAAGTTATGGGCCATAAAGGCAAAATATTGAGCTGCCCTATAGAGCTGAGGGAAACTGCAGTCATAGTAACACAGTAGTTCTCTGTGGATTCATCTCTAGGCGCAAAACATAAAATCATTTGAGCCAGTGTTAACATAGAAATATTGAGCAGAGCAGCTTTAAAGGGATCATTTGCATTTCAGTGGTGAAGAAATGAGTGCTTACACTGCTAGTAATAAATATATGACATTGCTATCCTGATTACAATAAAGTATTTATGTCCTTCTTTCTCAAAGTAAAATTCACTCTCCATTACATTGCGCATCACCTCCACACTGCTTCTGTAACACACCCAAAAATGTTTGACCACTTTGTGTTAATTTAAAATTTTATTTGTCAAGTATTACTTTCTAGTGACTTCAAGGGCATGTCATCAGCCTGGGAAATTATTAATAATTACTAAATGTGATTTTGGAATGTGGACTGTACAGAAGGACAGTGAAGCAGAGCAGCACCTCAGGAGGAACTATTGGCGTGGGAGCAGCTGCGCCCAGGTTGCCTAAAGGATGAACTTCCAACCACATCGCTGCTGAACTTTACCTGTATCTTGCAGGTTAGTGCTTGTTAAAAAAATAGCTACCTTTGAAAAAATTCTGTTTGTGCGTCAATTTTGTGGGAGGAGTTTGTGACAGTATTTTGTGCATTTATGTGGAAATTTGAAAGTTTGTGAACCTCATGACATGGATGCCTGCCTTTTGAATTATTTGTTATTATTACAAGACCATAACAATTCGCTATTAGCTTAAAGGTGTAATGTGTAAAATCGTGCTACTTGCTCCACCTCCATAGGGGGCAGCATTTCACCTCTTCACCCCGTCCAGTTAATCATGTTGTTGTTTCCCCCATGTTCCTTATAATTTATTATTTATATGTACATTTATTGTTGATATTGTTAAAATTGTTGACAGCACTGAAACAAATTATGAGTACTTGTAATACAAACAGAATGTGTTTATTTACCTATAAAAATATGAAGGCAAGGGGATACTGCATGACACATGGGTGTCAGGCTACAGCAGCATGAGGAAGGGATGATGACATCATCACAAAGGCAGAAAAAGAAAATAAGGTTTATTGCCAGGTAGGTTTTTACTTTGGCTTGGTGTTTGGTGCAGTATACAATTAATTCATTTATAGGAAATAAAACTAAAAAGTTAAATTACTGCAACAGTCAAAAAGATAAATATACATAGATACACATATAAAAAATCAAACAATGAAAAAGATACTACACAAAATACTATAACTATGTACAAACTTACTGTAACTATGTTGACAAAACTCCTGCTGAGCAGGATGTGCAAAAGATCACAGTACAGACAATATGAGTTCTGTGCAGGGATAATACTCTGAGGTGTTACTGTAATGTGGTTGTTGATGATTGATGCAGTCAGACACAGAAGAAAAGGCAGGAGCTGGTCCATCACTGAGGAGACTGGACTGGAATTCTGGTGGGAGGAGGTGTCTGTCTTTATCAGGACATGAGCCGGTACAGAGTTAAACTTTCAATCCTGCCTGATTTCATAACTAAGTTAAATTGGTTACAATATGCTGAACCGATCAACGTGTATTCACTCTGTACTCTGAGATTGTATCGGTCCAGTAGACAGTCATAATAAAATAAGCCTAAAGTTATTGACTAGCTGGACAACCACTATCTCTTAAATACAATAGATGGAGGTCTTGGAGGTGTGTGTGTGTGTGTGTGTGTGTGTGTGTGTGTGTGTGTGTGTGTGTGTGTGTGTGTGTGTGTGTGCTGAGTGCAGCCCCACTTCTCCCAGAGAGCAGAGGACAGAGAGGCAGTGCAACCATAAATGATAAATAGATGCATAGATCCATGGGGCCTGGTACAGAATATGCTGTGACCTGGTACCAGTCCATGGCCCAGGGGTTGGGGACCTCTGCTCTAAAAGGTCCTATTGTCTGTCCATTCCTTCATTATTTACATTCCTTTAGTCCACAAGGGTCCACAGATCACAAAAATCAAAATGGTTTCTTCTAGGCCTGGGTATTGCCACCAATTTCCTGAATCGATTCCGATTCACAAGGTCCAGATTCCATTCCCAATTCAGTTTTGGTTCTGGCACAAGTCCAAACACCCTCTCATGTGTGTACCAGATCACATCATCCCTCATAGGCCAATAAAACCTATTGGACCCAACCCCGTGCATTGTTTTGGCTAAAGCACAACTCTCTGTATCAACATCTTGAATGATGCCCGGATAAAGGTCATTGTCGCACTGAACAACACACATTTACCGATCAGCTCCTCATTGACATGAGTTATTGGTTGTGTTGCCTTGGTTTGGAATGCTGGAGGATGCTGACGGAGGGCTCCCATGGAAGACTCTGATGCAGGAGCAAAGTTGTGGGCTGAAGCAGGTGCATGGATCTGGGTTCCTACAGAAGCAGCTCAGCACTCTCCACATGATTTGCCCAGAGACTGGTGTGTGGATCTGAAAAATATAGTATGTTGGCAACTGAACATTTTACATAATTCTGAAACATCTTAGCCACAAGACAGAGCCAATAGTTCAGATGTTGACTGAAAGTATTTGTTCACGTTCATCTATAAAATAAATGTTTTCAAAATATTCACAAAATGTAATGGTTCAGCATTCTTACATACCTGATGGATCTTCATGCATTTAACTATCTGCAGATCATCAACCAGGGATCTCTCAACATCTGATATCTCTTCATCTGTGAAAGAGTCTTCTTGGAGGTGGGTGTGTGTGTTGTCGCTGTGTGT
>NW_019174280.1:1637943-1647335 GCF_002260705.1 Seriola dumerili | reverse complement strand
ATCTGACAGATGGACTTGACCTTTGACAGCTCCTCATACAACTCAGCCCCATTCTGTATGTCTATCCGCTTTGCTACGAGGGAATTCGCGATCCTCTTTACTGCTGTACCAACACCAACCGCTGGTCCCTTGCCATGGCTTGCTTCAAGGAAAATTCCACGTTGCTTGTTTAAATCCTGTCGATAGAGCCGTTTCTTGGACTGATACTGTGTGGCTGGTCCATCACTCATCATGTGAAGTACTCTAGCACTGGGTTTATTCCCCTGTAGATGGTGCAGAACAGGTCTGAGATGTGTCCATATGGACAAAGGTTATGGCGGAAAGAGGATGACAGAGTACAATATAAGAAGGGGCTCACTTTGGTGTAGGCTGTTTCAAATTTGGTCTCATAAATCCATTTTGGCCTTACAGTTCAAGCCACTTTTCAACCATTTTCAAGGTGTCATTTTCAAGCTTTCAAGCACCTTACAGCTATGGTATATTAATATTTTATTGCCTTTTCTTCTGCGTCTGGCCTCATCACAATCATTCAACAAACACATTACAGCTAACACCCTGGAGTATTATCCCTGCACAGGAACACATATTGTCTGTACCCTGATCTTTTGCACATCCTCTCAGCAGGAGTTTTGTCAACACTTTTGTTGCAGTTTTTGCTTTTTGTTTTATTTTGTTTAGAGTATGGTGTCATATTTATCTTTATAGGACTGTTGCATATATTTTACCTTATTATTTCCTGTAATATGTTTGATTATATACTGCCACCAAACACCAAGCCAAAATATCTTGTAAGTAAAAACCTAACTGCAATAAAACCTTTACTTTCAGATTCTGCCTTTGTGATGATGTCATCGTCCCCTCCCTCATGCTGCTGTTAGACGTGAGCACCCATGTGTCATGAGTATCACCTTGCCTCATTATTTTTATAGGTAAATAAACAACATACTGTTTGTATTACAAGTACTCATAATTTGTTTTCAGTGCTGATCAACAATTTAACTATCAACAATATAATGCATGTTATAATTTATAAGGAAACATGGTGGAAAACAAACAATATGATTTAACTGGAACAGGGCGAAGAGGTGAAAATGCTGCCCGCCTATGGAGGTGGAGGCAAGTTAGCACATATCTTACACATTACACCTTTTAAGTGTTGGATTAGAGGCTACAAATGATTTTACCTGGAGGATTGCCATTGTGGTCAATCTGGTTGAACCTGGGGGGTGATTAGATGAACCTGGCGATGTTAGAGGCAATCTCTGTCCGCATCACTGACTCACTTAACTGGATCTGCACTGCTGGTGTTGGGTATATTGCCTGCATTACTATCTTTTGGAAAATTAAATCTTCCCATGTTAGGACCCTGAAATTTGAAGTCTTCTCACCTTCAGATCTTTTGATGCTTCTTTCCTAAGTACACGAACACCAAAGTGCGTGAGGAAATCGTTATCATCATACAGTGTTTATGTCTCATGCAATTATGCAGTTTAGATGCTGAAATTGATTATTTGACAATCAGCTATGATTGCTGTATGTTGTATATTGTATGGTGAAGTTATATCTACTGCTACAGTGTTTATTCTTTCATGGCGACTAACATGACGTACAGTAACGGGTATGTTGCCCTGAATTGTAGCCTACAGAGCAAAACAGAACTGCGTTTAAAAAATAGACTCAAAATGGTCAACAAATCTGTAATCACATGATCTAAAAGTGGAAAATTCAATTATTTATTCAAATGCGTACAATGATTTTGTGTTAATTTTTTGGGGTAGCTGAAGGCATCTGTTCGCTTATATTATTTCAATTTAAAAAATTTATGTTCGATCACTCGAACAGAACTTGTCACCCAAGAGGTCTTTAACATGAATTACACAAGTCAAGAGTCAAGAAAAATCATTTTTTATTTAAACGAGACGGACACGTGACCATGAATCAAAAAGGTTAAGCCTAACTAACACCCAAAGCCTCCCCACTTAACTATGAACTAGCATGGGGCCAAAGAAGGACAAAAAGAAAGGCGAAGCCACACTCGGATCCACACCCTACAGGGCCATTTGGAACCTCTACTGTACCAAACATCCCCAAACGTAATACCACTACCATTAACAGACATGAGAATAGGACAGCCTTCATGACAACGCACTGGACCCACCAGAAAAAGGTAGGAAAATAGACAACTACATTGATAGGTCTAGTTGCTGCTTGCGGGCTCTGCTGTCAGGCCAGAGGAGATAAGAAGAGGAAGATAAACTGAGTCACTCCATCTGGTTATGTGTTTTCCTCAATCACCCTGAGCAGCCTCACCTGGAGAGAGGAAAAACCGACCAACAGATGAGGTTCTCAGTGACATTTCTGATTAATGTGATCCTACTAAAGTTCGTTTTAGTTAAAATATCTGTTCAACCGTACTAATTAATCTGTGCAGCCTTTGTATCTAAGATTGAAGCAACCTAGCAGACAGTGGACCGCGGTCAAATCTCCATTTTACAATTTCTTTCTTTTTTTGTTCGTTTTTTATTATTGCCATTTTTTTCAAACAGTATAGGCAACTAGAAATTCCATAGGGAAATTTTGAGTGCCACGGGGGCTTACTGCGGATGAGTAATGATGTTATTTTCCAAGTGTTCAAAAGTCACCCTGATCACTATTTTCCTGGTTTTTGAGAAATGTCTTGATATAAAAGACTCTGATATAAAACAATGTCACATTCCGTTATAAGCAGTATTATCTGGTCATCCAGTTCGCTATTCAGCTTCAGCTTGCTAGCGTCAGGCTGCGGCTGACACACATGTCCTGTCACTAATTCTGTCACCCTCAACGCCTCCAAAAATTTTTTCCCATATTAGCCAGCAAATTGCTATTTAGCAAAATTTGCTTAAAAAACGTAAAAATTGTTAATGGTTTAACGTCTTAATTCAAAATTCCCTACTACAGCTTACCTTTCATGTGGCTTGTCAGCATTCACAAACCACATGATGACGGTAAATAAAAATACTGAAATTTTTTGAATTTCGAGTAAAAACCATATATTTGATCTTGGAATTTGTCAATTAGGGACAAGTAATAACAAATAGTATGTGAAAATGTGACGTAAAATTAACATTTCTGACTTTTAAACTGTAATTGATAAGGTAGCAGTATATATCGCCACAGCTCACTTATGATGTTGCATGGTTGGTGTGAACGACTCTGGGGTCTCTTGGGGGTGTGGAATCGTTTTTGGCTGACCTATCCTTTGTTCTCAGGCTACTGGTTCCCTTCATCACACCTGTGTTCAATATACAATGTCCCTGGTTGCCATATTATATGTTTCTCTTCTTCCGTGCTCCACAGAAACATAACACATGGGGAAAGAATGCAACAACATGAATTTCTTCTAATCAAATCTTGTTATAATAATCATTATCTTTAGCTTCATTTACCATTCTGTCTCCTGAGTGAAATACATCTATTCCTCATTAAAGACACACATTGCATTCATTTATAATAATGAATTTATTGTCACTGTCTTGGCGAACACAAATTGAAAAGTTCTTTGCTGAACGGCAACTTTTGAAAAACAGGCCATGTGTTCAAGTGAGGAAACGGTTTCTTTGGGTGCGGTTTTTTTTTGTTGTTTTTCAGGGAATTTTTGGGATGATTACTTAAAGACATATTCACAGAAAGGAACAAATTGTCACGGGTACAAAATATAGGCTGGACCCAAATGCATCCAACACAGGGAAACGCCGTGAAAATATGTTGTCTGAAATAGAAGACTGTATAAAAAGTGTAAACAAACTGAACAGGAGACTAGGAAGCCACGGATGTACACTGGGACTAAACAGAAGAGCCAAAGTTACGAGGAAGACAAGGACTCATACCGGTAACAACGGGGCAAAACACAGGTACAGATAGCGGGTAACTCCGACAGGTAACACAGGGGACATAATGACACTGACTGCAGGACGCAACGGGGAAGCACAGAGACTAAATTGACACCAAAGGCAGGCAAGAGTGATAGAACCAAGGTGAAACACATTTAGGGCGAGGTTTAGACGATCAACAAAGATGAGAAACACAGACATAGAACAGGAAGTCAAAAAAACATTTCAATGAGACACACAAGAAACTTACAAAAATAAAAACAGGAAATTACTCAACATAAATTGTCAGTATGTGGCAACCCATACAAAATAGGCACCTGTGGTCTCATTAAAACAGTTTTCTCAAGTAAGTACACATACAAATGTCTCCATTATCAAAAACATATGTAACTGGAAATTTTGAATAGAAGAAGATGAGAGCGACGTGGGCCGGCCCTGGGAGGACTAACCGACAGCGCCATGCCCAGCCTCTATTCACATCGACTGATTTTTATCAGTAGCAGACCGATTGAGAGGCAGAGAACTGAGACATTAGAACCTGATGGTTGTTTATCTCAGTTGACTCGACAACTCTCATCTCGGAACAAATATGGTACGATGTTAATCATCATTCAGCTATCGAAGAATTAATTTAATAAATATCTACTACCCCTTATTTAGAGATTTTATACAAGCCTGGACTAAAACATGGCATCAAAGCCCCCACCAAATTAACATGTTGTATACACATAAGATAATTTTGTCGCCCTGCTTAATTACATGGTAGATCATAAACCGAGAACCTTAATATACACATAAGTGCCGATGGCAATAGAGTGATCTGCAACTGGTTGTCCTATGTCTTATGCTCTACCTATATGCTCACAAAATTGTAGAAAAAATCATCTCTCCTCTCACTATCTGATTACTTGCGTGCTAAACTACTTAGACTGATGATTATGTTTAGTCGATGCTACGAGCGCGATGAAAAAAGTCCCTGGGAGTGATACAGCTTGTGTGCTTACTCGTGTCATTGCAGTTAGACTCATGTGTGCTACTTAGCGACTAGTTATACTGGAGTCATACCATAGCTCATACAAACGCGATCTGCAGAGACAGCGATTTTCAAATAACAATTTCATGTGCCTATAAAAGAAAGAGACTGATTTAATTTGTACTTGCCTCGTAGTTCACTAATGGTGCTGAATTTCTCATACTGACATTTCACTGAGGTCTCTCTTTGTGGGCCCCACACATTTATTCTCCCCTCCTAATTTTCTGCAGAGTCTGGAGAACCTTTGTCAGATAGATAAAATGAGTAGTCTTTTTGTGTGAAAAGAAAGGCAGTGAGCATGTTACTTGATCCAAGTGTCTGATCTTTATGAACAGAGCCTACGCACTATTTCTGTTTTTTCTTTTAGGTGGTGTGACAGTCACTTGTTCCTAGATCGGTTGATGGTAGCAGCCCAGTCAGCCTCTACAGACAAAGCTTCAACGCCAAAAAGCCGTAAACACGCTCTGCTGCATCCTGGTGCAGCTGGGTCTCAGTCTCTCTTCAACTTACACAACCCATTTCTCATAGCCTATCATCAAAGGTCCTAGACAGGATAATTATGTGCGCATACAAAAATTCTTTATGTTTGATCATTATCTTTCCAAGATGTCTGAGTGCTTTAATCTATGGCATCAGAGATCAGACCATCAGACCCTCCCATGGAACCATCTCTTGCTGTCAGTGAAAACGCCTTCACCTTTTCTCTCACACTCCTCAACCAAGGCAAAAATCGGAGCATACTTATCACTCATAATAAATATTTACTGTCAACATAAATCTACTGCTGCATGCTACATACGAACCACCAGTAATCAGAAACTTTACACTGGGATTAGGTATGGACTACAAGGTGAATGAGTAACTGTTTGGGGGGGTGTGGCAAACTGTGTGTGTGTGTGTGTGTGTGTGTGTGTGTGTGTGTGTGTGTGTGTGTGTGTGCTGAGTGCAGCCCCACTTCTCCCAGAGAGCAGAGGACAGAGAGGCAGTGCAACCATAAATGATAAATAGATGCATAGATCCATGGGGCCTGGTACAGAATATGCTGTGACCTGGTACCAGTCCATGGCCCAGGGGTTGGGGACCTCTGCTCTAAAAGGTCCTATTGTCTGTCCATTCCTTCATTATTTACATTCCTTTAGTCCACAAGGGTCCACAGATCACAAAAATCAAAATGGTTTCTTCTAGGCCTGGGTATTGCCACCAATTTCCTGAATCGATTCCGATTCACAAGGTCCAGATTCCATTCCCAATTCAGTTTTGATTCTGGCACAAGTCCAAACACCCTCTCATGTGTGTACCAGATCACATCATCCCTCATAGGCCAATAAAACCTATTGGACCCAACCCCGTGCATTGTTTTGGCTAAAGCACAACTCTCTGTATCAACATCTTGAATGATGCCCGGATAAAGGTCATTGTCGCACTGAACAACACACATTTACCGATCAGCTCCTCATTGACATGAGTTATTGGTTGTGTTGCCTTGGTTTGGAATGCTGGAGGATGCTGACGGAGGGCTCCCATGGAAGACTCTGATGCAGGAGCAAAGTTGTGGGCTGAAGCAGGTGCATGGATCTGGGTTCCTACAGAAGCAGCTCAGCACTCTCCACATGATTTGCCCAGAGACTGGTGTGTGGATCTGAAAAATATAGTATGTTGGCAACTGAACATTTTACATAATTCTGAAACATCTTAGCCACAAGACAGAGCCAATAGTTCAGATGTTGACTGAAAGTATTTGTTCACGTTCATCTATAAAATAAATGTTTTCAAAATATTCACAAAATGTAATGGTTCAGCATTCTTACATACCTGATGGATCTTCATGCATTTAACTATCTGCAGATCATCAACCAGGGATCTCTCAACATCTGATATCTCTTCATCTGTGAAAGAGTCTGACAGATGACTTGACCTTTGACAGCTCCTCATACAACTCAGCCCCATTCTGTATGTCTATCCGCTTTGCTACGAGGGAATTCGCGATCCTCTTTACTGCTGTACCAACACCAACCGCTGGTCCCTTGCCATGGCTTGCTTCAAGGAAATTCCACGTTGCTTGTTTAAATCCTGTCGATAGAGCCGTTCTTGGACTGATACTGTGTGGCTGGTCCATCACTCATCATGTGAAGTACTCTAGCACTGGGTTTATTCCCCTGTAGATGGTGCAGAACAGGTCTGAGATGTGTCCATATGGACAAAGGGTTATGGCGGAAAGAGGATGACAGAGTACAATATAAGGAATGGGCTCACTTGGTGTAGGCTGTTTCAAATTTGGTCTCATAAATCCATTTTGGCCTTACAGTTCAAGCACTTTTCAACCATTTTCAAGGTGCATTTTCAAGCTTTTCAAGCACCTTACAGCTATGGTATATTAAATATTTTATTGCCTTTTCTTCTGCGTCTGGCCTCATCAATCATCAACAACCACATTACAGTAACACCTTGGAGTATTATCCCTGCACAGAACACATATTGTCTGTACCCTGATCTTTTGCACATCCTGCTCAGCAGGAGTTTTGTCAACACTTTTGTGCAGTTTTGCTTTGTTTTATTTTTTTAATATGCGTGTATATTTATCTTTTAGACTGTTGCAATATTTTACCTTATTATTTCCTGTTAATATGTTTATTATATACTGCACCAAACACCAAGCCAAATATCTTGTAAGTAAAAACCTACCTGGCAATAAACCTTACTTTCAGATTCTGCCTTTGTGATGATGTCATCGTCCCTCCCTCATGCTGCTGTAGACTGACACCCATGTGTCATGCAGTATCACCTTGCCTTCATATTTTTATAGGTTAAAAAAAACAACAAAAAAAAACTTTGTATTACAGGTACTCATAATTTGTTTCAGTGCTATCAACAATTTAACTATCAACAATAAATGCATGTATAATTTATAAGGAACATGGGGAAAACAACAATATGATTAACTGGACAGGGGCGAAGAGGTGAAATGCTGCCCCCTATGGAGGTGGAGCAAGTAGCACAATCTTACACATTACACCTTTAAGTGTTGGATTAGAGCTAACAAATGATTTTACGGTGCCTGTGGTCATGCTGGTTGACTGGGGTAGATTAGATGAACCTGGCGATGTTAGAGGGGCAACTCCTGTCGCTAATCCACTGGCAGCTTCCACTTTACTGGATCTCTCTACACTGCTGGTTGTTGATTTGGATATAGGTCTGCTGCTCGATGCATTACTCATCTTTTGGAAAAAAATCTCCCAATGTAGGACCTGAAATTTGAAGTCTTCTCATCAGATCTTGATGCTTCTTTCCTAAGTAACAACACCAAAGTAGGAGGAAATGTTATCATCAACAGTGTTTATTCTCAATGCAATTATCAGTTAGATGCTGAAAATGATATTTGACAATCAGCTATGTTGCTGTATGTGTTATTGTATGAAGTTATCTACTGTAAAGTGTTTAATTTCTTTCATGGCACTAACATGACGTACAGTAACGTATGTGCCTGAATTGTAGCTACAAGAGCAAACAGAACTGCGTAAAAATAGACTCAAAATGGTCACAAATCTGTATCACATGATCTAAAAGTGGAAAATAAGATTTACAAATGCGTACAATGATTTGTGTGTAATTTTGGGTACTGAAGGCATCTGCCTTATATTATTCAATTAAAAATTATGTTTCGATCCCGAAAGAAACTTGTCACCCAAAGAGGTCTAACATAATTACACAAGTCAAGAGTCAAGAAAAAACATTTTTTATTTAAACAGACAGGACACGTGACCATGAATCAAAAAGGTTAAGCCTAACTAACCCCAAAGCCTCCCCAACTAACTATGAACTGATGGGCCGGCAAAAAAGGACAAAAGAAGGGAAGCCACCTCGGTCCAACCCTACAGGGCCATTGGAACCTCTACTGTGACCAAACATCCCCAAACTAAACCCATAACAACAGAAATAAAGCCTCAAAACTGAACCACTGGACCCACCAGAAAAAGGTAAAGGAAAAAACAACTACATTTGGTCAGTCTGCTGCTGCTGCGTCTGCTGTCAGGCCAGGAGTGAAAAAAGAGAGAAAACTAGAGTCCTCTCCCCCTCTTTATTTACTCCTCAATCACCCTGAGCAGCCTCACCTGGAGAGAGGAAAAACACAAACAATGAGTCAGTGACATTTCTGATAATGGACTCCTACTAAGTCGTTTTAGTTAAAATATCTGTTCACCGTACTAATTAATGTGCAGCCTGTATCTAAGATGAGCAACCATAGCAACAGTGACGCGGTCAAATCCTCCATTTACAATTTCCTTTTCTTTTTTTTTTCTTTACTTTATTGCCATTTTCAAACAGTAGTAGGCAACTAGAAAATTCCAGGGAAATTTTGAGTGCCACGGGGGCTACTGCCGGGATGAGTACATGATTTATTTCCAGTGTTCAAAAGTCACCCTGATCATATTCTGGTTTTGAGAAATGTCTTGATATAAAAGACTCTGATATAAAACAATGTCACATCC
>NW_019174280.1:1633525-1637549 GCF_002260705.1 Seriola dumerili | reverse complement strand
GGAAAAAATCTCCCAATGTAGGACCTGAAATTTGAAGTCTTCTCATCAGATCTTGATGCTTCTTTCCTAAGTAACAACACCAAAGTAGGAGGAAATGTTATCATCAACAGTGTTTATTCTCAATGCAATTATCAGTTAGATGCTGAAAATGATATTTGACAATCAGCTATGTTGCTGTATGTGTTATTGTATGAAGTTATCTACTGTAAAGTGTTTAATTTCTTTCATGGCACTAACATGACGTACAGTAACGTATGTGCCTGAATTGTAGCTACAAGAGCAAACAGAACTGCGTAAAAATAGACTCAAAATGGTCACAAATCTGTATCACATGATCTAAAAGTGGAAAATAAGATTTACAAATGCGTACAATGATTTGTGTGTAATTTTGGGTACTGAAGGCATCTGCCTTATATTATTCAATTAAAAATTATGTTTCGATCCCGAAAGAAACTTGTCACCCAAAGAGGTCTAACATGATTACACAAGTCAAGAGTCAAGAAAAAACATTTTTTATTTAAACAGACAGGACACGTGACCATGAATCAAAAAGGTTAAGCCTAACTAACCCCAAAGCCTCCCCAACTAACTATGAACTGATGGGCCGGCAAAAAAGGACAAAAGAAGGGAAGCCACCTCGGTCCAACCCTACAGGGCCATTGGAACCTCTACTGTGACCAAACATCCCCAAACTAAACCCATAACAACAGAAATAAAGCCTCAAAACTGAACCACTGGACCCACCAGAAAAAGGTAAAGGAAAAAACAACTACATTTGGTCAGTCTGCTGCTGCTGCGTCTGCTGTCAGGCCAGGAGTGAAAAAAGAGAGAAAACTAGAGTCCTCTCCCCCTCTTTATTTACTCCTCAATCACCCTGAGCAGCCTCACCTGGAGAGAGGAAAAACACAAACAATGAGTCAGTGACATTTCTGATAATGGACTCCTACTAAGTCGTTTTAGTTAAAATATCTGTTCACCGTACTAATTAATGTGCAGCCTGTATCTAAGATGAGCAACCATAGCAACAGTGACGCGGTCAAATCCTCCATTTACAATTTCCTTTTCTTTTTTTTTTCNCTGTATGTCTATCCGCTTTGCTACGAGGGAATTCGCGATCCTCTTTACTGCTGCACCAACACCAACCGCTGGTCCCTTGCCATGGCTTGCTTCAAGGAAATTCCACGTTGCTTGTTTAAATCCTGTGGATAGAGCCCTTCTTGGACTGATACTGTGTGGCTGGTCCATCACTCATCATGTGAAGTACTCTAGCACTGGGTTTATTCCCCTGTAGATGGTGCAGAACAGGTCTGAGATGTGTCCATATGGACGAAGGGTTATGGCGGAAAGAGGATGACAGAGTACAATATAAGGAAGGGGCTCACTTGGTGTAGGCTGTTTCAAATTTGGTCTCATAAATCCATTTTGGCCTTACAGTTCAAGCACTTTTCAACCATTTTCAAGGTGCATTTTCAAGCTTTTCAAGCACCTTACAGCTATGGTATATTAAATATTTTATTGCCTTTTCTTCTGCGTCTGGCCTCATCAATCATCAACAACCACATTACAGTAACACCTTGGAGTATTATCCCTGCACAGAACACATATTGTCTGTACCCTGATCTTTTGCACATCCTGCTCAGCAGGAGTTTTGTCAACACTTTTGTGCAGTTTTGCTTTGTTTTATTTTTTTAATATGCGTGTATATTTATCTTTTAGACTGTTGCAATATTTTACCTTATTATTTCCTGTTAATATGTTTATTATATACTGCACCAAACACCAAGCCAAATATCTTGTAAGTAAAAACCTACCTGGCAATAAACCTTACTTTCAGATTCTGCCTTTGTGATGATGTCATCGTCCCTCCCTCATGCTGCTGTAGACTGACACCCATGTGTCATGCAGTATCACCTTGCCTTCATATTTTTATAGGTTAAAAAAAACAACAAAAAAAAACTTTGTATTACAGGTACTCATAATTTGTTTCAGTGCTATCAACAATTTAACTATCAACAATAAATGCATGTATAATTTATAAGGAACATGGGGAAAACAACAATATGATTAACTGGACAGGGGCGAAGAGGTGAAATGCTGCCCCCTATGGAGGTGGAGCAAGTAGCACAATCTTACACATTACACCTTTAAGTGTTGGATTAGAGCTAACAAATGATTTTACGGTGCCTGTGGTCATGCTGGTTGACTGGGGTAGATTAGATGAACCTGGCGATGTTAGAGGGGCAACTCCTGTCGCTAATCCACTGGCAGCTTCCACTTTACTGGATCTCTCTACACTGCTGGTTGTTGATTTGGATATAGGTCTGCTGCTCGATGCATTACTCATCTTTTGGAAAAAATCTCCCAATGTAGGACCTGAAATTTGAAGTCTTCTCATCAGATCTTGATGCTTCTTTCCTAAGTAACAACACCAAAGTAGGAGGAAATGTTATCATCAACAGTGTTTATTCTCAATGCAATTATCAGTTAGATGCTGAAAATGATATTTGACAATCAGCTATGTTGCTGTATGTGTTATTGTATGAAGTTATCTACTGTAAAGTGTTTAATTTCTTTCATGGCACTAACATGACGTACAGTAACGTATGTGCCTGAATTGTAGCTACAAGAGCAAACAGAACTGCGTAAAAATAGACTCAAAATGGTCACAAATCTGTATCACATGATCTAAAAGTGGAAAATAAGATTTACAAATGCGTACAATGATTTGTGTGTAATTTTGGGTACTGAAGGCATCTGCCTTATATTATTCAATTAAAAATTATGTTTCGATCCCGAAAGAAACTTGTCACCCAAAGAGGTCTAACATAATTACACAAGTCAAGAGTCAAGAAAAAACATTTTTTATTTAAACAGACAGGACACGTGACCATGAATCAAAAAGGTTAAGCCTAACTAACCCCAAAGCCTCCCCAACTAACTATGAACTGATGGGCCGGCAAAAAAGGACAAAAGAAGGGAAGCCACCTCGGTCCAACCCTACAGGGCCATTGGAACCTCTACTGTGACCAAACATCCCCAAACTAAACCCATAACAACAGAAATAAAGCCTCAAAACTGAACCACTGGACCCACCAGAAAAAGGTAAAGGAAAAAACAACTACATTTGGTCAGTCTGCTGCTGCTGCGTCTGCTGTCAGGCCAGGAGTGAAAAAAGAGAGAAAACTAGAGTCCTCTCCCCCTCTTTATTTACTCCTCAATCACCCTGAGCAGCCTCACCTGGAGAGAGGAAAAACACAAACAATGAGTCAGTGACATTTCTGATAATGGACTCCTACTAAGTCGTTTTAGTTAAAATATCTGTTCACCGTACTAATTAATGTGCAGCCTGTATCTAAGATGAGCAACCATAGCAACAGTGACGCGGTCAAATCCTCCATTTACAATTTCCTTTTCTTTTTTTTTTCTTTACTTTATTGCCATTTTCAAACAGTAGTAGGCAACTAGAAAATTCCAGGGAAATTTTGAGTGCCACGGGGGCTACTGCCGGGATGAGTACATGATTTATTTCCAGTGTTCAAAAGTCACCCTGATCATATTCTGGTTTTGAGAAATGTCTTGATATAAAAGACTCTGATATAAAACAATGTCACATCCCGTTACATAAGCAATTATCTGTCATCCAGTTCGCTATTCAGCTTCAGCTTGCTACGTCAGGCTGCGGCTGACACACATGTCCTGTCACCTATTCTGTCACCCTCAACGCCTCCAAATCATTTAGCCAGCAAATTTGCTATTTAGCAATTTGCTTAAAAAAAACGTAAAATGTAATGTTAACGTCTAATTCAAAATTCCCTACTACAGCTTACCTTTCATGTGGCTTGTCAGCATTCACATAACCAATGATGACGGTAAAATAAATTACTGAAATTTTTGAATTGAGAAAAAACTATAATTTGATCTTGGAATTTGTCATTAGACAAGTAATAACAAATAGTAGTGAAATGTGGACTGTAAATTAACATTTCCTGACTTTAAACTGTAATTGATAAGGTGCAGTAATCGC
>NW_019174280.1:1633066-1633500 GCF_002260705.1 Seriola dumerili | reverse complement strand
AGATTCTGCCTTTGTGATGATGTCATCGTCCCTCCCTCATGCTGCTGTAGACTGACACCCATGTGTCATGCAGTATCACCTTGCCTTCATATTTTTATAGGTTAAAAAAAACAACAAAAAAAAACTTTGTATTACAGGTACTCATAATTTGTTTCAGTGCTATCAACAATTTAACTATCAACAATAAATGCATGTATAATTTATAAGGAACATGGGGAAAACAACAATATGATTAACTGGACAGGGGCGAAGAGGTGAAATGCTGCCCCCTATGGAGGTGGAGCAAGTAGCACAATCTTACACATTACACCTTTAAGTGTTGGATTAGAGCTAACAAATGATTTTACGGTGCCTGTGGTCATGCTGGTTGACTGGGGTAGATTAGATGAACCTGGCGATGTTAGAGGGGCAACTCCTGTCGCTAATCCACTGGC
>NW_019174280.1:1568386-1633041 GCF_002260705.1 Seriola dumerili | reverse complement strand
AAAAAAAAAGACGATTACATTAGGTGTCAATGAGAGTGAGACAGGGATTGCTGCCGGACTCGGCACCCCAGTTTAAATTTTGTGCAGACCCTGCCTGTCAAAGTTACATTTTATGAATCCCAACAACTATGTCTACATTTTCAGAAAGAATTATTTGTCTCCTTTTTATGGTTTGGCCGTGAGCTCGAGTTAAAAATAAAAATAAAGATTATTTTTTACTGCTTCACGCACTCTAGCCAACTGACGCTGTCACTCTAACTTTGAAGAAAAAGTGATTTCCACTCCTCCTTTGAGTGCTCATAGTTTGAAAAGTTTACATGTTATGTAAAAACAGTTGCTGTGTTATGGAGAGAGCAGAAGTTTTCCTCCGTTTTATAGTTTGAATCACATTTCTACATGCAGGTATGAGGGAGCTGGGTGACTCAGAAAAAAGGTGAAATTTTGTAGAAAAAAGGTGAAATTTTGTGGGTTTTTAAAGAAAATTCCAATGCATTCCTAATGCATTATTTATTCCCAGTATTTTGGGAATAACTTTGGGAAAAATTGGAATTTTAACACCAAAAGTCATAGCACCTCTTTCGGGATCAAGACGCATGTTTTGATGTATATATTACCGGGGTTTTCTCAAAGCTGCGGGACGAGTTACGCGCCAAAATTTGGCGGAAGAATAATAATAAGCCCAAAGGAATATTAATAGATGCCTCGGAGCTGAGCACCCGTGGCACTAATAAACATTACAGAACAGAACCACCTTGAGACTGGGCTTCACCCTACAGATATGCACTTATACAATAGTTGGAATAGCACCTTGCAAGAGTAAAATGTTCACACATACGGATCACACATACTGTTTAAAATTTATTACAGCATGTTAACAAGCTAATGTCTGATTGCCACACTGAGTGCTTCATCCTCTAAACACCACAGGATGGCGACTGTAACACACAAGCTGACAGAAGTGCACTCCTCTGAACTTGCGTTACATAAGCAATTATCTGTCATCCAGTTCGCTATTCAGCTTCAGCTTGCTACGTCAGGCTGCGGCTGACACATGTCCTGTCACCTATTCTGTCACCCTCAATGCCTCCAAATCATTTAGCCAGCAAATTTGCTAGTTAGCGATTTGCTTAAAAAAAACGTAACATGTAACGTTAACGTCTAATTCAAAATTCCCTACTACAGCTTACCTTTCATGTGGCTTGTCAGCATTCACATAACCAATGATGACGGTAAATAAATACTGAAATTTTTGAATTGAGAAAAACTATATTTGATCTTGGAATTTGTCATTAGACAAGTAATAACAAATAGTAAGTGAAATGTGACTGTAAATTAACATTTCCTGACTTTAAACTGTAATTGATAAGGTGCAGTAATCGCCACATCACTTATGATGTTGCATGGTGTGATGACCTCTGGGGTCCGCTTGGGGGTGTGGAATTGTTTTGGCTGACCTATCCTTTTGTCTCAGGCTGACTGGTTCCTTCATCACACCTGTGTTCAGAGTATACAAGTCCTGGTTGCCAATTAATGTTTCTCTGCTCCTCTCCACAGAAACATAACACATGGAAAGAATGCAACAACATGAATTTCTTCTACATCATCTGTTATAATAATCATTTATCTTTGCTTCATTTACCATTTCTCTCCTGAGTGAAATACATCTATCCTCATTAAAGACACACATTGCATTCATTATAATAATGAATTTATTTGTCACGTCTTGCAACACAAATGAAAAGTTTGGACACGGCAACTTTTGAAAAACAGGCTCATGTGTCAAGTTGAGGAACGTTCTTTGGCATGTGTCAGAATGTTTGATTACTTAATACATATTCACAGAAAGGAACCAAATTGTCACGGTACTAAATAAGGCTGGACCCAAATGCAGCCAACACAAGGGAAACGGTGAAAATATGTTTCTGAAAAGAAGACTTATAAAAAGTGGTAAACAAACTGAACAGGGAGCAGAAGCACGATGTACACTGGGGACTAAACAGAAAGCCAAAGTACGAGGAAGACAAGGACTCAACCGGTAACACGGGGCAAACACAGGTACAGAAGCAGGGGTAACTCGGACAGGTAACACAGGGGACATGAATGGACACTGACTCAGACAACGGGGAGCACAGAGACTAAATTGACACAAAGGAGGCAAGAGTGATAGAACACAGGTGAAACACATTAGGGTGGGGTAGACGATCAACAAGGAGAGAAACACGACAAAGACAGGAAGTCAAAACATCAAGAGACACACAAGGAAACTACAAAATAAAACAGGAAATGACTCAAACATAAATTGTCAGTATGGCAACCCATGACACAAATAGGCACTGTGGTCTCATTAAAACAGTTTCTCAAGAATACACATACAAATGTCTCCATATCAAAAACATATGTAACTGGGAAATTTGAATAGAAAAGATAACACTGGCCCCCAGGAAGAACGACAGCATGAGTCTATTCAATCTGATGGCAGAGCAGGAAGGCTAAACTGAGACATTGCTGTTGTGATTTCAGCTCAGCATTGGAACAAATATGTGTAATCATACAGCTACAAGAATTAATCTAATTACACCCATTAGAGATTTTTAGCTGACAAATGGAAACCCCAAAATGTTACAATTAAGTATTCTGCTCATAATTCATGTCGTCATACAAATAATACAGAGCAAGAACTGACACTGTTGCATCACAGTGTAAAAATCTATATTACTGCGTCAAAAAAACTTTTGTTTGATGCTACAGCATAAAAAAGTCCCTGTGAGTGATCAGGCTTGTGTTAGATGTGTTAGACTGTTAATGGAGATCCAGAGTTCACGCTCTGCAGCAGCTTTTAAAAACATTAGCTAAAAGAAAGAGCTATTTATTGTACTTGGTGTCAGATTGATGACATTCACTGCCGGGGGCCCACCATTCCTTATTTTCTTTTAGTAGATGTAGTTTGAAGAGCGTGGGTGGGTGTTAGATCCCTGCATAGGTCTAGGGGTAAGGATTAAGGGGGTAAGGAGTAAAAGTTTATAATAACACCCAGTCGACATCAAACTGGCACAGAGGCGGACTGCTCACGCAAAATCACAGTCGCCCCTGGCCGCAATTTTCCAGCAGGCTAGGGATTGGTTGTCAGGGCACACAGGAAGAAAAAGAGGAGTTTTGAACAGGGGATACCAGCTCAAGCACAGGTGGGCGGTCCAAGGCAGTGTGTGGCCTAAACCTGCAGAGGAATCCCTGAGTGACGGGCGGGTGACGTCATCCAACCTGTGGAGTAGAACTATTGCACCACAACAAAACACAATATACTCATAACAAGACTGTCACCCGTAACTGGGTGGATTATTCATTAATTATTATGTGTCTGTTAAGTCCAGGTGTGAACAGGGCCAAAAATGACCACACAATCAGGATAATGAGTAAAACTTAAAGGAGCTATGTTAGTTTTGCTATCACTACATAGCTAACGTTAGCATTTACAGCTGTTTACTTAGCAGTCTAGAAGAAGTTCAGTATTAAAACTTCATTCCTTTACCCACCAAGAGCTGTCTCCAGAGATGGAGACAAACCCTCTAGTTTTACTTTTATTTCCATCACTTCTTTTCTTCTGCTGAAGTTAGCATGCTAATCAGCTAGCCACGGCCCAGTCGGACTGTGTCATTACTTTCTGACACCAAGACACTGTAGCGTCCACTCTGCCCTGAAGAAGCAGCTGCTCAGAGGATGTATTATAACCTATTGACTTGTAAACACAATGACGGCTGAAGCTCTTGGCAAGTGACCATCACCACCACCCGTTCCCAGCAAGAAACACCATTCAGCAGCAGCACCCACAGACCAAATAAACTTACTGTAATCCAACATGTTCTGTCTTGATATTTGTCTCATTGAGTTCTGTTGTCCCTTCCTTCATCACATTCCCTTTTCCGCAGGCCCCTGCTTTTCTGTGAGGTTTTGTGGTCATTGCAATAAATATACGTCACCCATAGTTACATTTTGTTGCTTGGCAACATCTAGTGGTCATAGTCATATTTAAATAGGCCGATATTCTTCTTCAATAGAACCTCCTTCTACCCATCCATCACCAGCCCCGAATCACTGCCACTCCCAACTAAATGAATTATTGTATACCACTGACACAGACATTAGTTAGATTTAAAATCCGTATATAAAGTCCGTCTGAGTCTTCACTTGTTTGTTCATAAAACTGCTTCAAATGCTCAAACAAACTGGCTTCAGCAGTAGTAGATGTGTTTGTGCTGCTGTACCGCTAGCACCAGCCAAGCTGGGCTGTGTCTCTGGAGACGTTGTGCGGTGTGCTATAAAACTGACATAAAATGTGAGCTAAAACTGTCGTAAAACGTTCACGTTCATCATTTGTAAATTGATTCGTTTAGTTCAGCGTTCACTAAAAATTTTTAATGAATGCACTGCACTGGTTGTATTAATCATGACAGGAGCAAGGGGAAATGTGTGGTGACGTATTATAAAGAAAGAAAAAGTCCACGTTAGGAGGAGGTTGTGGTGGATGAATGAATATGACACATTAGAGCGATGTCTGATTCCCATGTGAAAGTAACTGTTTATATTGTAACCATGACAACAAGGACCGTGTAATGTTGAGGCAGTACTTATTTTAACCCAAATCACCATCTTTTCCTAAACCTAACCAAGCACATGACCGACCACCCAGTTACCATCTTTGGTTTCTCTGCTTCTAGTAACTTCTAAGATGATGGCAAGTGGTACGAAGCTGTCTGCAAACCTCTGAGATCTTTTTGTCTGGTGTGTGTTTGTCACCAAGTCAAGGTTGCTACTTAAAATGTCCCAGTGATTGGTAACAAACTAGTCCCAAAATCCAGCCAGACCATCCGCACAGCATTATGGTCCTAATGCAATGAGTTAATTTACAAGATTTATTCAGCATAGAGGAGGATTAGAGAGAAGGCCCAATCCAGCTTTCATTGATGGGGGAGATATTTTTGGGCTGTGTTCCATAACAATCCATCAGTCCTACAGAGAGAGATGTCTTTCTTTATTAATTTACAGACTCCACTGTCAGACCTCTTTGTTTGATCTGAAACTCTGTCTTGAGTCAGGGTGAAAGAAGTTAAGGCAGCTCTTGCTTAAGGAGGGTTAAAACCCATAACCCACTACCCCCTGGCATGAAATGAATTATTTTCAGTGTGAGAGTAGAGAGGAGACAGCTTCCAGTTACTTTCATTTTTACTACTAGTGGTATTTTTTAGCTATACCCCTTTCTTGAACTGCCATTTGTACGACGCAGTATTATGGGCAACATTGAGGAAAAAAAAATCTTAAATGTTATGATTTTTAATCTCGAAATTTTAGATTTCTTTTTTTTTTTTTTTATGTGGCCCTAATATTCGGCCATACATTTGAACCGACTTTTTGTGTTGAAAAGTAAGCAAGGCAGATCTACCAGCACTAAGAAAAATCCTGCAGACATTGTTAAAGATAATTGAGGAGGTTGCAGTGCTGATAGTGACACGTTATCCCTTTAAAGGGAGAACGAGGACTGCAGTTCAGCTAAAAGCTGCAGGTACAGATCCTGTCATTAACAATGTTTTTATCAGCAGCAGCCCAAAGTGAGAGAGCCATTAACAAATGAAAGGGGAACGGAAAGCTTGTTGGCTGCTCAGTTTTCCATTATCACTGATCTGTTAAGAAGCTTCACTGTGGAAACTGAAGGCAGTGTGACTGATTGTTACTGATTGAAAGATTGATGGACTGAAAAATACACTCTTAAGGAAAGTTCAGCAGGGGTCCAGTTTTCTCTGCATGCATTGCAGAACATATCACATCTAATAATATGCTCTTTCACAGATTAGACTGGATTGTTTGATTCTTAACAGGAAAATTACATCAGTATTGTAGTATGAATAATAACAGTGTCAATGATTTGAATATGCATTAACATCAAGTGGCAACAGGGCTGGAGAATGAAGCCAAGACTGAAGAACCAAAACCTACAGTTCCTCTAATGACCACTAGGGTCCGGCTCCAACAGTGAGTCAGTCCCCATAGACTCCCATGTTAAAATGTCCAACTTTACAGCAGAAATAAACATGTTTACAGCCTGGTACAGGAACTGTTTTGGTCTCTAGAGCTAATTTCCTCCTTCATGACACCTGTTTATATAACTCACCTGTTTACATTTTATCAAGGCTTAAAGTTATGTATAATTGAGGGTGTGGCCTCTTTGAGTGACAGATTGTTGAGCGTATGCTTGCCACAAGCCGGTATGCGCCCAAGTCTCGGCTCCACACACACTCCACCTCTTCTGCCATTTTTGGATTAGCCAGGAGTTAGAGGCATAGTCAAGTATGGCGATGGTGGAGCAACTCACTCTGAGCTTCAAACCCGCTCTTAAGAAACCTGTGGGTGACGTCAGGGAGGCTTCGTCCATGTTTAATTACAGTCTATGATTAACATACATGAGCTGAGAAAGAAGTGAGTCAATTTCCAGTTTAATTACATATCTACAGTATGACCTAATACAATCCGAAGCAAGGCTGGATTACCAACCAGGCAAAGAGCACCAAAACATATTTGTAGTGTCAGTTGATTTTTAGTTATTATTGCAGATTTGTTTGGTATCATGCACCACTAAAAAACATCACCTGAAATAATTAAGATCTTGTTGTTTGTATGTGATAGTTCAATCCCAAATTTCTGTCCTATAGAATGTTTGAAATGTAACATGTAAACTTTAAGACCAATGTCCTTCATGTGACCATACTGTCAGCATCCTTCATACAAAGTAACACACACTACATGGCATCCACAATGTCCATATTATTATTATTACAGTCAAAGAACTGCTGTGTAATCCACATTTATAGACTATTAGCTTTAGGAAATGTTCATTATGTTGTTTGATCAGTTAATCACTTATTATGATAAATTCCAGGTTTTGAAGGATGAAATCCACATTTGTATTTGTTAGGGAGAAACTCTCATCATTGGTGGTCGAGGTATTTTGGTGAAGAAAGAGCTCTGGAGTCCAGGATGTCTTATGCTGAGGATGTTTACTGAAGTTTGGTCCAGGAGAAAAGAGGAATCATCGGTACAGTTTCCTGTGCATGATGTCACCTCAAATCTGAACCAGGAACCCCTGAGGATAGTTTTTATACACTTAGAGAGATTACTATAGATAGCTTACACTCCATAATTGGTCAAATATCTAAAAGAAGAGGGAGAGGAGGGATGTGTGAATACACTATTGGTTCATTAACCATAAAGAAGGAAAATGACTATATACGCTCAAATGCTGATTCTTAGAACACCCAGACACTTGTTACTGACCATCCAAGGTCTTCTGTTATCAGTCGTGGCACCATCAGTATCAGCAGCAAACCACAACTGAGTCTGGAGGAGCCACCTGAGTGTCTCAAGGACTATAAGATTTAATACAGTAGCTGTGGCACAGAGACCTAGGGCCTCACACTGACCTTTCACCCTTAGTCAGTCATTCATTAATTAACTTTTAATTATTATAAAGTTTTCCTTTTGAGGCTTTTTGACAGTTTAGAGTCTTCTGGCCAACACTAGTCTCCTCTAAAGTTATCCAGCCAAAGTAAAGTGCCTTAGAGTTTATTTTGCATCAACCCACAAGAGACGCCGGCAGATAACATCTGCACGACCGCCTGCAGAGAAGCCGAGCAGAAATCAAGAGTGCAGAGTACAGAAGGTCTGTTGGCAAACTCCACCAGAGCTGAATCGCTGAGACACCGGCAAAATCCATCACCATGATAACGGGACACGGCCTCCAGGAGAATCCACCTAGATCCCGCGTCTCCAGGGTTACCATGGCAACCTCAGCCACCTGGGTTCCAGCCAAGGGTCTTCAGCTACAGCGCAACTCACCATAGGCCGGTCTTAACACTCTGCTCATGACTGGGTTGATGTCGAAATATAGTAATATTTAATCATCAAACCTAATTCGTAGATGTAGTATCATTAGCTGTATAGCCATAGTGTATAGCCATTACATATTCTCTCCCACCATTGCCAACTCATCACACTGCTCATTTCATTATTATTTTCATCTTTATGATTATTAACAAAACTACTATCTACAGAGTAAATGCAAGGTGTAATAAACTCCTTTATTCACACCCAGTTGTTGTCCTGTTGTATTCTTTTGACGTAGAGACTGGAGATCCATTGAATCGAGAAGTCATGGCTTCTGATATGAGATTGATAAATTTGGCAATGAAGTAATTCATTGTTGTCCTCCCAGAGGACTGGTGCCCCATTTCAACGAGAGTAAATTCTAAATTGTGGTGATCACGCTGCATTGTGAAGAGATTTTTGTTGAGGCTGATGGTGAGCTGTATGGAGTCTGCTGTAGTAAAGCATGGGTATAATATGAAGACTAATGTAATCTGCACTTTGTACAGTATACAGTACAATACAGTTGTGTGGTGGAGCACAATAGAGTGCTATAATAAATCACTGCACGTACCTAAGACTATGGTGCACCATCAGTCTATACAACTTTTCTCTCGCAAAGATTATTGTCATGCATCACTTAGTGTTTCTATACCTATTTCTGCTGTTATATGCACTGTGATTCCAAATGTTTCCCTGAATTCTCAAACCATAGAAATCTGTGATTTTAATCAAGGTAACGTTTCATTCGTTGCCTGTCAATGACATCATATCCTTAATGATCATGTGTCAGTGTTGTGTTTGTCGGACGTCTAGATCTGAAGTTATCAGAGAAACAAGCTGAGGAAATACAGCTCAGCTCCCAGCTGCTGGAGACGTCCGGTCCTGTGTCGCTGAAAAGCGTCGGTGAAGCTCTGATTTTGAAAGTCAAACTGCTTTCTGGTTTGAATCCCCTGGTGTGTTTGTTATGGAGAGGAGGACACCTCTGTGGATAATTCAGCTGCTGGTAAAAACCTGCTGAACGTCTGCTTCATAAGTTATCAGAGAAACAATCAGGGAAGAGTTGGAGCTGAGATTGATGCTTACCTTTGTTCTGAGTCTCTGTCCTCCGTACAGCGTCGCTCAGACACTGACTTTAAATGTCAAACTGCTTTATTCAGTGTTTTTAACAGTTAGAATCACTGGGTCTGTTTGATTTCCTGAACCACTGACACTGAAGGATTCCAAACCAGGAGGAGCTTACGGTAATGGAGGTGAAGACAACAACTCCCATGATCCCACGCTGTTTCATGATGTCACCCAATGCTGTCTTTGTTATTGTTTTTGATTGAGAGAGCCTAGAGACAGAAGTTACTGACTGTGCACCTTATATGTCTCACCCTCACCCTTTCTTCCAGTGATAGTATGTCATTTTATTTTACTATACATGTACTATACATATGTAGTTGTATAGTTACTATAAATATGCAGTTTTTATTTCATTATGTATATTGAGCATCTTCTGCACAGAAATTTTATTCAGGATGAATCCCAGAATGCTCTGCTGCACCTGTAACCACACCCAGCACTGATGTAGTGTACTACACTTTCAAGTACACTTGTGCATCACAGCAGCGAGATGGGAATTTAAAACTCTGGAGGTCATGATGGCACACTTCCTCAGTATTAAGCATAAGCATTCAAGCCAGTGATAAACCTTTAAATGAAAAACTATCATCTATTAGGAGGCAGAGGCACGTCAGCAGGGTTGTCAAAGGTGCACTGCACATGTACCACTACCACTACTAAATGATTCCTTGTTTGAACTCTATTCATTATGTCCTGTTTTATTTTGATATTACTTCCCTTGTGTGTCTGTTTGATGTTTTACTTCTTGTCTTTGTCTAATTTTCCAGCTCTTGTGATTGTCTACACTGTATATTGCGTTCAACCTGTGTCCAATTATCCCTGCCTTCCTCGGGATTTTTTGGTTTTGTACTCCCAGTCCTCTGTCAGTATGTCTGTGTTCCCTCATGTTTCCTTGTGATACCTGCATTTGGATTTTCTGCTTTTTGTTCCTGCTCATGAGCATCGACCTGTTTGCTATTTAAAGTTAAATCACCTGTGTTTAGTGCCCTGCCTGCCAGCCTGTAAGTCGTGGACAGTCTTTGTCATTAAAGCTCCTTCCTTGCATCCCCCTGCCTTTGTGTGTCTGTATTACGGTCCAGAAAACCTTAAACTGTAACATCAGTTTTCATCAGCCTGCAGACAGTGTACTACTCCACCTAGCTGAGGCTTGTTTTAAAGTACACAGAACACACCAGAGAGGCCCGTGCACGTTAAATTTGTTTTCAAAAAACAGTGTTTACTGCATGTTATACAGCCAGATATATTTTCATCAAATTGTATTTGCTGTTGCAGTTTAGTTGTATATGTTTGTAAACAGACAGGGCTGCACCTTATTATAACAGACTGATGGCCTGATTATTGCCTGTCTTATCCTTACTTCACATCCTCCCCTTAGGATACAAGTCAGTTGGCTGCGTCTCTTATCATACTTATGCTAATGATGTAAAACTTTGTGTTTGTGAAACCTGGGGACTTTGAAATCTGGCTATTTCACAGAAATCTTTAATGCTTGATTGTCTCATGCAGTACCTCCTTGCAGTTTCAAATTATACATAAGCACTGAAGCTTCATTTCTGATTGAACTTTCAGAAACATCTTACGTCAGTCATTTAATCCTGTTATTTTCATGTATCTTTCCAACAGCTTGAACAAATAATCTATTGTTTTCTCTCCTCACTTCAACGATTTTGGTTTTGATCGTTTTAGGGCCTGAAAGCAGACAGACAGAGGAGAGCAGGTTTAAAGTGGTTTAATGTAAAGATGAGGAATGGGGAGTCATGGTGGCTGGACACTGGTGGAGGGGGGTTGCAGGGTATGGTGGAGTCCGGCTGTTGATGCGGCTCGAATGGACGCTGGAGGATTATTTGCAGGTTAGATGGCATGGCAGGCAAAAGAAGTTTCACCAAGACATTACTGAGATATCGCAACCACGAGAATGGGACGGATGGATGGATAACCACGCAGCTGGGGTGTTCCTGGCCTGAGTGACAGTGGAGGTGTGACACGGTCATTAGAATAAGAACTCCTTGTTGAACTTTGTCTGTCTTGGCTATGGAACAGTCTTACTTATTTCTATTCTAAATAGAAAACATTTACCGTGACTGTACAATTTACTGGGTGAGGCAAAACATAAGGGACACATGTTACTTCCATGAAAATGTATGCTCACACTTTAAGGGGCTAGAACAGTGATAGGAAAATTTGGCATTGAAAACCAAACCTGAGCTGAAAAAGGAAACATTGGCATTGAATCACAAAAACAGGTTTACAAAATTACAATCTTACAATTTAATTGTTGTACTTTATTTTGTATTATGAAGTTTTTCAATGTAAATTTTTTTCTTCATGTCTGTCTTTTTTCATTGACAGTGTTATTTTACAGAGTCAGTATTTTTTCAGTGTCACCGGTTTTCAGTTTCAGCTTTGTCTGTTTTGGTGCAAAGAGAGGAGGGCGGCTTGGTCGGGGAAGCAAGGAGTGCACAATCAAACCTGCATATAATTTGCATATTAAGGAAGAGCGTCACTCTTCCCAAACCCACCGTTTGCTCAGAACCTCAACATGACGGTGATGGTCTCCACCAGTTCACCTGGATTTCTCAAAAGGCAGGTAAGTCTGCTTCGTTTTGTTGTTTTTTTTTGCATAGAACTGAGCTGGTTAAAGTTAACTTTTAATGGATGTTATGGATGGATGTTATATTTTTTGGCAGAGGTCCGCTGGGACAAGCACTGACGTTAGCTTAACATAAGTAAGTTAGCTAACCTGTGGTTAAAGGAGCTACTTGTAAAATTTGCTATCGCTTAGCCACAATAAGCTACACTAAGGTGTGAGGGTTAATGATTTCAGACAAATAGTACATCTAAATTTTAGTTAAATTTAAAAAGCCTTTCTACACTGTTTTTTGGAAATGTCATATTTGTACTTCAAATATGAATTTATAATTACAGCTTAGCCTTAAATGTATTCCCTTTTTTTTTGTCATCCACAAATCAAGACAGAACTTTTTTCTGTTATCCATAGCTACAATGCGTCTGACCCCTGTGCTTCAGCAAATTAGAAATGGCATTTTTTGTCTTTCATACTGGAGTTGATTCGGAGGCACCAAAACTCTGTGGTCAAACCGATTGTCCTCAAAGAAGATGACGGCAGAGTAAGAACGCTGAACAATACATCATCCAGATTTGCTGCACTGCTATGATTTGACAAGATTCTTTGAAACTATGCAAAATGTAGTGGTATAGCTGCATCTCATTATGTTTTTATGGCTTTCTATAGAAGAATGACAAAGTCATGTATTGGGCTGTGGGAATTTTCTATCTGTACCTCCTGCTCTATTCCTTTTCCTCTATCTAAAGCCGGATGCTGATTACATAATAAAAATCCCAGTGCTTGAGCTGAGTGAGATGGGAAGTCCAAGCAAGTAAGAGAAAATGCCATCATCAACTTCTTCCAGTACTTTTTGCAAGATCTTGAGAGCACAGACTTTTTTTTTTAACAGAAACCAAAACTTCTGGCCGTTTAAATTTGCAATGCAGTCAGCTCTTACACAAAATGAGTAGAGCAGAATCTGAGTCAACATACATGACCCACATGTGGTTGTCAGTCTTAAATTTGATTAGGGATATATAATATTATGTTTAGGGTTTGAAGTACTAAAGGGGAACTCATTCTGTGATAAGGTCATGTGACAACATAATAAAGCCTAATACAAATTTAATCAAAAGATTGCATACTGGGCAACTGTATTGTTTTGGAACACATCATTCTAGACAAAGGTCTGTGACTATCTCTGTTTTACCTTTTCAGTTATTTCAGTGTATATTAAAATGAACAGAAGAGTGCAGTAGGTTTAGATTGAATTAGGTCTTTATGTTGCAAATTGATTAAAAGGGGTCAGCATCTCACAATATTACATCATTGTGCTTTGTTTAAAACTATAGATTTTTCACCTGTACGGCACAGTGCTGTTAAACCAGAAACCTTCATCTGAGAGTGAACTACACCCCCGAAATAAGATTCAAAAACACACAATAACTGATCAAAGCATCTCACACAGAGGCTCCAACACTTCTACAGGAGCACCAACCTTAGGGTGAAATGTAACAGACCCATCAGCATGTCAACATTGTAAATGCCTAAAATATAAGCAGCAATCAGTCTCCAATTTCCATAATTACCTTTCTACTGCCTGTAAAGTGTTGTCTGCGCAAATAAATGCAGAAGCCATAATTAACAGCCTACTTGAGTATTAATTATTCAGCAATTTCCTCCCATTACTACATAATTATTATATAATTAATGCCCTTTAAATCAAAGGCTTATCAAAAGTATTTATAATGTTAGTTCATGTTTAAATCTTGTCATTTTTAACTGGTCTTTGATTTTGTTGCGCTGAACACAACAGATTCACTAATAAGAATCAGGGCAAATGTTCCTCATGCTCATAACGGTCTTATTAAAGGTTTCAACAGCAAAGTAAGTTTCAAAATTCTTGTTCCCCACCAGTGACAACGTTCACTTTATGTGCCAGATATTTAGTGACCTTTCCATAATGACCCTTTGACAGGGACTGTACAGTGTGTTAGAAACTATAAAGACCATGACTTCAAGCACTAGATAAAACCAACAAAGCAAATTCCAGGTTTGAAAAGGGCACAAGACACAAATGTACTGTTCAGCACAATACCATTCATACCCATAAAGAGACAAAATATAGAACATAAAACCCAATGTTCACATATGTTTGTTATAAAATATGAAACATTTATAGTACAAACCTGAAGAGTTTTTTTTATTTTTAATCTTAGGGGTAGCTCAGTATATAAGTCTATGTAACATAATATAGGTGTGTGCATGTGTGGCCACGTGTAACCATGTTGATTAAAGGTGGTAATCACTATGACACAAGGACTTTATCAATTCTTTTTTTTATGAGTGTGGGATTAAAATAAAATGCTGAAGATGGGGCTTTACATAATCCTCAGACAGTGTCTTTCATGGGATTATTCCAACCCCTTCTGACCTGCATGGGGGATTAACACAGGGAAGGCTGACAAGGTCAAACAAAGGGGTGGAGCCATGGTCATCTTGTGCGGCGTATGACGAGGAGACCACACAGCTTGGAATCTCACCTATGAGCTCATTATCTGGATGCTCAGGACAGTCACTGCAGATGACTGACAGGATATGACGGGTGGCTGCACTGTGTAATGCTCACTTTGTTATGACTGATTAAGTTGTTTGGACCCAAATAACAGAATCAAGACAGAAGCAGGTTTAGAAAAGGACTTATCGGGACTGGGGTTTGAGGCCTGTCAGGTGACGCTGACAAGGTTTCTGGGATCCATCAGGAGACAGGGAACACTGGATGTGGCAGGAATACTGAACCTCAAGGCAAGGTAAACAGCACAGTGATGCAGTGGTTAGCACTGTCGCCTCCCAACAATCAGGTTCTGGGTTGGAGCCCTGGCCTGAGGCCTTTCTGTGTGGAGTTTGCTTGTTGTGTCTGCGTGGGTTACCTCCAGATAATACAGCTTCCTCCCACAGTCCAAAGACATCCACATTAGGTTAATTGGTGATTCTAAAGTGTTTGTCTCTATGTGTCTGCCCTGTGATGGACTGGCGATCTGTCCAGGGTGTACCCTGCCCTCACCTATTGTCAGCTGGCTCCAGTCCAACCCTATAAGGATGGTAGAGCTAATGGATGGATGGATGGATGGAAACACCAACGAGGAACTAAACGTGTGTACCACATAGTAGGCTGAATGATCTGATGAAGACTGGAGGGATGAGCTGGCGTTTGAGTACTGCAGCAAGAGTCTCGATTAACCGATGGATCACAGGTGCACAGGTGGACTGGTGGAAGCAGGAACAGAAGAGAACACAAGGAATGAGGGAGAAACATAGTCTTCAACAGGAGCCTCATGGTTGCTTTTTTGAAATCCCTCACCATCTGGGAGTCCAGGAAGAAGGACTGAGGAACCCATGAGCATTCGTGGAGACCATAGCCCCCCCCCCCCCCCCCCCAGCCCAGCGAAAACCAAAATCAGGCAGACTGTGAAAGCTGGATGGTCAATGACCCGGGTGGGTGGAGGGGGATCGGAGAAACTAGAAAACACAGGTTCCAACTGGGACACATGGAAAGTAGGATTAATCCTTATGGAACCAGGTGTTTTGTGTCTTCCCATTGGTGTGATCGTGGAACCCAGAGGGGAGGCTGGCAGAGGGCCTTGCAGACAATGGTGAATATGGCAGTGTTACCTTGTGATGTTGGTAAACCAGACAAAGTCCGAGGCAATATGGGACCATGGATGACGTGGAAATGGTAAAAGGGCGTAGCAGAGAAGCAGGCGGATGATTGGAGGACTTCCCTCTGGCACAGACGGAACAGGCAGCAACATACTCCAGAGTTAGAGTTTGATTGGCAGGTGGCAGGAGAAAAACAGGAAGTACAAGCCCACTGCAGAACCTGGGTGTGAGCAGAATCTGGGACAGAGAAGTGATTAGCTGGACCATTACCTGGGCGTGGTTGATGTTGCTGAGCATTCTTCACCACAGACTCAATTTCCTAGGACACTGCTGCCACCACACATAACGGGGAAAGGATGGTCTCAGGACTGAAATCATTTTCCTCACTCACCAGCTGCCATGAAAGAGCATCCGGCTTAACGTTGTGGGACCCATCAGGCATGTCAGGAGCTGAAGCATTTAGCTGACTGAATGTATTACAAGTTTTTATGGTTGCTCAGAGCCCTCCATCTAGTGCCCCCATTCTTCAAGAGCCACTTTAACTGACCAGGGACAAACAAGTACATGAGGGAGGAGAACATATGACACACTTGTTATTATCTGGGCCTGAAGTCACTGTGTGGATGTAGTGAATATGCTTCCCTGAAATTACATTCATTTTGTCAGAACACATTGCATCCAATGGTCAGCGCCAAGCCTGGATGTAGTGAGCTGCTTGTTGAGTGGTGAAAAATAACGGTGGCATTTGTGAAAGATGACCACTTCCCACAAAAATTGCCTTTGCCTTAACATTTCTTAACCTGGTGTAGTTGCCAATTGAAGTACATCACAAATCACTGCAGATTCTAATTTTATTGTAAGATTTAGTTTCTGTTTAGGTAAGCATTCACATTACCATTCATTATTTGTAATAATGCTTCTGACTGACTGAGTTCTGTCACAATGAAGGCCTTTTTTTTTACCCATTCTGCATCTGACCCTTATGATGGAGTATTAGGGACACACTGAGGAAAAAGAAATCTGAAATTTCGAGAAAAAAGTCATAATATTATGAGACTAAAGTGTTAATCTTAGGTCTTGTGTTGTTTTAGAGGGAAATATCAGAAGCTTTAAAATGAGGAACACGGAGCATCTTGTGAAGTTCGACTTTAGCAGAGATTTCACAAATAAGGAGAAACAGCATCATCATCATCATCAGCAGCAGCAGCAGCGGCAGCATCAGGACATTGAAAAGACTGTGAAGAAACTGAGTCTAATCTGTTGTTAAACAGACAAACAGCAGCTCCCAGAAGCAGCTCAGGCTGCAACTGACCACCAGACACCCTCAGACTTTCCCACTGGTCCTAATTACCTGACTCCCACACATACCAGCTCCCCTCACTATTCTTACCAGCCATTTCTTGCCAGTTCGTCATGTTGTCAATGTTTTCAGCTTGTCTGTACCTGTTCAGTCTGTTGCTTATTAAACTGAGTTACCACATCATGAACGGTTCTGTGGTTTTCACTGTCTTTAAATAAGCTTAAGCTGTTAATAAGCTTGGTCAGTTTAGCTTGAAGACTTGTTTGCAGATGAAGTGATAATCTCCTGATGATGTACAATTTTTGAAGGCACCTTAAGTCCCTAGAATGAGTCGAACTCCAAACACACTAGATCTAAGTGACCCACCCTGCTTGGCAAATGTTCCGGTCTTTACACAGGCTTCCTGTTATATATTTGCCATCACTAGACCCAGATTAAAATCAATCTGCCATGTAAATTCCGAGGAATCAATGGTCATAAGAACTATAATTTGTCCATGTCCATTGAGGAGCTTGTCAGAGCATAAAATTGAGTCAGATTGGTTCATGCATACAATGTGTGACATTTTGAATTATATCATTCGATCAGAGAATCTACTGCAGGGAGATAATAATACAGTTTGTTTTCAGTATGAAATCAACAAAAGTCCATTGGGAACACATGGTATCACAGGGAATATGGAAAAGTTTTTCAGTAATTGCTGCACTGCAATATTTCAAGAATTCAAAGATGTTTCTTTTTTTCTATTTGGGTCTTATTTTTGCTGTTGCGGCTCTCATTTATATCAGTTGTGATCACACTGTGCTCTCCCAGTTGTCTGGAAACATGGAGGGACTGTTTCTGTGCACTTGATCATTTGAGCTTAACTGCAATTTAGAAGCTGCACTGGAATTTGTAGAAGCAAAGAAGGAAGTCAGGTGACTTCATTATAGAGCAATAAAGGGAGGGAGGCAGGGGGATGGGTTAACCTCCTGAGAACCAAGCTTTTGCTTTTATACATTTTTAATTTCTCCTAGCTATTTGGGATTAGTAGGACCTGATAAGTATAAATACTAAGCATTATCTTTGAACAGGAAGTTTGAAAAAAAGGATTTCCTTATATGCGTACAATAGGTTTTTCTACTGTATAATTCAGTAAATCACCAATGTGTAGCAAATGATAAAATAGTTAACTTCCCAGAATCTGGTCAGTAGATGATAGAGACAGTGAGGCACAACTCCGTCCACATGTATCTAAACACGTACAGAGATCTAGACGATGTATTCTCAAGGCTGGGTTCTCAAACTCTGCATCCTGGTATAAAAGTATACTGTGATTGGTTCTTTACAAACATGAAAGCTGTACACATTACATGTCAAGATCTCCCAGAACAACCTTTTTCTCTGCAATGCATTTGGTGTTGCAGGTTGACCAACTCTGGAAGATGTGCGGGATGAGTTGTACGGACTGAGATGTGGGGTACTGGAGTGACCTGATGTTTTTTGCCTTGTTGCGAAAGGTGTGCCCCCTCTTCCTGTACTTGTTCAACATCAGTATCACACTACACTAAAAGAACTGCATTACACCCTTTCTTGGCGTACAGTGTCAAGTGATGTCTTTGTCATACAATAGCCAGCTGTTGGCTAAAGCAAGATCAGAGGTGCATCAACATCCGAACTGTCCACTTCTTGGTTCTGATGCTCAGTTGGTGGTAACTCATCTGTCTACCAAGTTTTTGGTAACCACTAATCAGTAACCGATTTCACCACAATCTCAACCAGCCAATCACACCGTCCCAGTCAAACTTTCAAATCTGTTCTCCTCTCTTCAGCAGTCATTTCAGTGTGTCTTGCTGCGACCCTCTGCCATCCCGTCCACCTCCAGTCTAAATATCCAGTACCAGGTCAAGCTCATCAGAGTCCTCATCACATCCAGATCTTCAGAATTCTCTTTTTCCCACCACCACCAGTGTCTAGACCACCTTCGCACAGCCTCACCCCCTTTTACATACGATGACCTCATGATGGGACCTAATCACCAAAGACCCTCACATCTCTCTTTTCTTCTCTGTGTAGGCACATGGTAATAAAAATGTATTGGTTCACTCAGAATGAAGTCTCTCCTGATTGAAATAAACACCTTATGTGCACATGCCACACACAGTCTCAGGGATGAGGCACTCCTTAAACTCCACTCAAACAGTAAAGCACCTTGGGGTGCCTGCCATCAAACGGAGAGAACAGAACAAAAAGCCTTCTTGCAGGTAGATATTATCTATTACACCAGCAGTAAAAGGCATAATGGAGATGTACTCTGTTGTAGTAATTTGATTAGCTTTTAGAAGCATGTTTGTGTAACCCACTGATAGCCACTTGTACTGTTCTTGCACATTTATAAATATCTGGCTTAGATCAGGTGACTTGCTCTCTTCCTCTCACTCCATGCTGGCTGGTCGGTGTGATTGAACGACTGCAGGAGCAGAGCTGAACGCAATGTGTGGTTTCTCAGTGTGTCTTTTGGTAAACTTCCTACACTTGTATGTGCACAATGTGGTTAAAATGTCATTAAATGGCTCCTGCTAGCATAACGATTAGCATTAGCGTGACTTCGTCTTGGTGCTAGTTAGCAGTAACGCAGAACTCCCATAGGTAAGGTAATTAGAGGTATTATTTTAGTTGAATGTAAAATCATGAAGTGAGTACTGAAAATTGTGTAGAGCTTTTGTATTTTTTGAGGGTATTTATGTTGTTTTTTGTAACTCAGTGATTAGTTATATCATCAGCTGTGTGTAAAACTTGACAAAAAGGCCATTCCTCGAATTATAATTTTGACTTTTTTTAAATGAAAATCTGAGCCTGTTGTACAACAAACTTTAGAATCAGAGATTGGAAATGTTAACTATTGTTGTAACCTTTTTATAGGTCAGTTTTTTTAGATCATATTATCTGGATCCCTCTGACTGGAAACACCAGCTTTGATGGCAAACTACCCTGGATTAGGATGAATCCCACTTCCACAGTGTGGTAGGCATGGAGTCAAGGAGTCAACTGATTTCCATGTATGGTAAACAAAAACTGCACTGAACTGCATTATTATTATTATTATTATTATTATTATTATTATTATTATTATTATCGTTATTATTATTATCATCATTTCCCCCTCCAGCAAGTAACTTTGAATACTTGGAAGAATGGCTTAATTTTGTTTCTTGTGTTTTTTTGTTTTTTTATTATATTATTGAAATACGATATATCCTTAGAAAATGACCTGTGTCTCCTGGTTTTCATACACATTGGGCTCCTGAATGAGCCTAAAATCTTCTTTGCCTGCCTTGCTTTAGCCTTAACATCCTATAACTTAACAATCCCACTTGCTACACTTGAGCTCCATACATCTCACTGTGGTCAAAAGAAAGAAAGTGCATCACTCCTTGCAGACATGCACATGGAGAGCTGTGGACACTAAGAACACATAGTTGTTGTCACTATACTAGTTTCTAGTCCACTGAGAGTGTGCTAGGACAATTAATGGTGCCTTTGTAGTGTAGTGGCTGCAAGGACACAACAAATTGAAGAATATACACATATCTGCACAGACCATAGCGGACCAGGATGCAGGAAGTATATAACAGTAGTCTAACAGTGGTGAAAGCACTGCTCCTTACACCTCAGGGGCAAAGTCTTTCACTGTACAGAGGAGATTGATTCCATTTAGATTAAAAGTTAGACTAATAGGATTGGTGTCTGCACTGATCAAGCCTACAGTACAAGTATGAAAGAGGAGAGTGTCTCCACAGCAGCTCTTTACCGGACCGACAGAAATCATTTCATAGAGGCAGAAAATAATTATTCTTGTTCATCCTCTTTGTGAAATCAGCATATGGACCAAATCACCTCCTGTTGGTGCGGGATGGTGACACGTTGCTGGGGAATTAGATTAAATATGGTGACATGAGATTGTGAGAGTTCTGCAAGATCACAGCTAAAATGATGACGATGAAATGAGTAATTTGCCTACTTGAGATTAAAGTTATACATCATTATGACAAAGTCTTGCACTGCTAATATTTTAAACAGAAAACCTCTGTCATGTTGAGCTTCACAAAGCCATAAATACAGCCCACTTCAAATGCTCAAGTGTTTAAATCAGAATAAGATTTTTTCAAATGAGATTAGTCTCTAGTTAAACAATGTTCTCAAATCATTCAGTTATCATCACTGCACAGAACCAAATAAAAAAGGACAAACCCCATTACACCTGTGATTTGTCTGCTAGTGAAAAAAACGTCTGTGTTTTGGAAGCAGAAGAGCAGTGACAGAATAAGTTTTTGGATCATTTCATTAAATAAAAGTAGCAACATCCCCACTGCAAAAAATCCTCAATGATGTGAAAAAGCTCTGCATTTAAAGGTTTCCTTAGTAAATGTAGATTAGTGTCAGGAGAGAAAATTTACTTAAAGCCTCAAAAGGAAATCGGCTCATTTTGCAGAATGTCCTATTTCAGATATTAACATTCACCATAACATGTTAGCAGCAGTTAAATGTTTATTTCACATATTTCTGTTATATATTATTTCATTAAATGGTGTGGAGTGTACGATGAGGGGAGAAATGGAGGTAAAGGGGGCCAACATCACCACCTGGGGAATCACAGCCCAGGATAAACTATCTCTAAACCTTAGGTGCTGGTAAAGTGGATGCAAGGACACAGGCTCATTACTGACAAGGCAGAGACATGTTTTTGAAAACAAAATATTTTATGAGAACCAAAAATATTAAATAGCAGGGACTGGAACTGCTTAAGAAAATATATTAAAAGGCAAATGAAAATCACTACAAACAATAAGGATACAACTATTTCATTACATTTATAGATTTTTAAAAAGAGGCGTTTTACAAAATCTTAATAGTTTATTCATGTTAAACACTGACTGACTGAGGGAGGTGCTACCACTTACCCTCCTCAGGTGCAGCACAGCAAACGTCACAGCAAAAATGATCCAAAAACACTCTTGTCCCAGGGGGTCTCAGCAGGGGTAGGCACCCCAACCTCACCCCAACCCCCTGCCTCCCAATCTCACAGCACTCAGCTTCACTGCTAAAGAAAAACTAATGCAACTCCAACAATCAAACAAATACACTAAACTCCCCTTCTAAACAACCAAAGAACTAACAACCCACACTGTAAACCCAGATTTAGTTTCTACTTAACCTTCCGAGTGATCATTACTTAAACTTTTATGTTTTGTAAAAACCTGCTCTCATTACTAAACAACATTAGTTGATTGTACTATTTAGCTGAAAGNAAATACACTAAACTCCCCTTCTAAACAACCAAAGAACTAACAACCCACACTGTAAACCCAGATTTAGTTTCTACTTAACCTTCCGAGTGATCATTACTTAAACTTTTATGTTTTGTAAAAACCTGCTCTCATTACTAAACAACATTAGTTGATTGTACTATTTAGCTGAAAGACTGATTGTACTAATCGGGTTTAGTAGAGATAACTTGGTATGTTAAGTTTTGCAAGAAAGGGGAGGGGCCTAATTCAAAAACGTCCCTGGTCACATGACAAGGCCAGCGCAACGGTGCTTGCACGGAGGTCGACACTGACTCGGCGGGACGAGCACAGGCAGCTACAGCAGAAGGGCTGTCGGCACCCTCACAGCTTTACTGAACGCCTTGAACGGTTAGTATGTAAAATAAGTAGCCTAGTTATCTTTGTGGGAAATTTTAACACCCAAAAGCTTGGAGATAATTTGTTGACGCTGTTTTTTCTCTGTCACATGTTAATGTGCTGTTTGAACCTGTGCATGCATGCTTATTGCTAGCTAATGTCCACTCAAAATAGTGTCAGCTGAATGTTAAAGCTTAAAATTAGCATAGTGTTAACAGTCTGAGGACAGCTCAAATACCGGCGAGTTTGCGCGACTATAATTTATATTTCCGCCATTTCATGCGGTAGAAAAGCGGTTCAACCGCTGTCGGAGGCAAAAGAGTGTACAGGGTGGCTGCGGGGTTGTAAAAAGTAGTGAAAGGTAGTAAATTAAATTAAGCCAAATTAAGGCCAGTAAAAAGTAGTAAACGTCATCTGACGAGGTAGTAAATTTTTGAGCCTCCATCCAACTGGACCTACACGTTTTTCAATTTGTGTAACTTACCTGCAGGCCATTAAATTATTAAACGTTCGTGAATTTATTTCTATGTTGCAAGTAGGACCTGAGTGATAGGAATATTATCAATGGAATGATGTACGTGCATTGGTCACGTGCGCGTTGAATCTGGGTACCTGGCTGGCTCACAGCCAAAACATCTGTGCAAGTTCGTTAGTTTACCGCTGACATGGGCAAATGCAAGTTTTCTGACCTCTGGATGGAGGAATCAGCGTTTAGAGACCGGCTTCGGCCAGTAGTTGGCAACAACCGAGAGGCTTACTGCAACGTCTGTAAGAAGACTATACACATTACGTGGATGGGGGTGAAGGCGGTTAAATCGCACATGGAGTCGACTAGCCACCAAGCAAGGATGCGGGGTCGTAACTCGCAGCTACCGCTGTCACTATTTTGCACCGGCACTAGTGCTAGCAGTGCTACATCGGCTACATCTACGCCCTCATCCTCAACCTCCACTGCTCTCTCAACCTCCCCTGCTCCTGGGCAATCCACTGCCGATAATCCTACAGCCAGGATTCAGACGTTCTGCACTACCACCGCTACTCTGCAGGCCGAGGTACTGTGGTGTTTGGATTTAGCAGTAAAATACCACTCGTTTAGGTCGAATGATGGCATAGGAGAGCTGTTTAGCAAGATGTTCCCGGACTCCCAAATCGCCAAATCGTTCGCTTTGGCCGAGGACAAGACCGGCTATATCATCAAATTTGGCATCGCCCCCTATTTCAAGAAGCAACTGGTTGAAGCTGTTAACCATGCTGGAGACCTGTGGGGCATGGGGGCAGTGCTAACTGCTAACTCCCCCAAGGCATGTCCCCTTGGGTCTGCTTTAAGCTGCCTGTCCATAACTTGGCCTATGTTGTCCCAAATTGTCTCATTCTTTTTCCTATGTGCTGCATGTGGTGAGCTTATACAACAGGACTATGGGTCAATTTACACCAGACTTTACACTTAAAGTTTGCTCTCTCTCTGTGTGTGTGTGTGTGTGTGTGTGTGTGTTGGCCAGTTGTTGTGCCCAGTGTTGAACTTAAATGAAGTTATTTTTTCTGAAAGTGTAAGTCTTGTAATTGTTATGCAATTGTTTTTGACTTTTTGACATTGAGTAAAACCTATGGACCAAGGCCTGTTGTGACCTCTTGATTAATTCAACTCCTATGGTCATGGCTCTATGCTGCCCCCCCCCCCAGGAGCACTCGTGCCCCTAAGTTTAAAAATAAAAAAAGAGCACAGAAAAAATAATGGGGGCACAGGTAGGTCACACTTTACACTGCTACAGTTGTAGCATAAAGTCGTGCTGGTAGTAAAAAATATTGTGAAGGTAGTAAAAAGGTAGTAAATTCATCCCTGAATCTCTGTAGACACCCTGGTGTAGCAGGCGCTGCCGTTGTGGAGGTGTTAATGTTGTGGACGCCACGAGCTGCGCGCCACGCGTCGATCCACTCGACCGCTCCGTGTCCACTCTGTTTCCCCCTCTCACTCTCTCTCGCACAGACAGGCTTGTTTACATGCCGGTTTTATGTGTAACACAGACGTCGTTTCGGTTCTATTACCATTTTGTTATTTAACAGCGATATTGTTGAGCTGAGTTGTTGAACTGAGTTGTTGAACTAAGTATAGACTGAGGCAAGCAGATCTGCTGTTTATGAGTGAGGGAACACACCTTAAAGTATCAAAAGAACTAAAACACGAGATACTTGAGTGATTAGCAGAGAGCATGTATAGCTACACAGCATACCCATCTCCAGCTCAGTTTGAAAGTGTTGCAGCAGCACTGATAAGCAAACACCCTTGTCTACAGGAGCGAGGCTCAACCACTCGCTGTTGTGGTTGGAAAAATAGTCTAAAGCATAAAATGGCTAATTATAGAACAAGGCGCAGGCAATCAGGATGCCTTGATGTTGCAGTAAATGCCGGTACGCGGGGAAGGCATTCAGCAGAAGGACAACCAGCTAACAAGCGCATCAAAAAAGGCAAAGAAAGGTGAAATCAACTACTTGCCCAACTTTCCGGATGGATTTGATCAGGCAGCCCTGAAGGGGGCCTGCAAAGACTTGGTTGATGAAATGCAGAAGAGATCACCAAATGGACCTCTTGTGAAACAGAAGATGGATCAGACGTTTGCTCTGAGAAGAAAAGAGGTAGTGGAGTCGGAACCCGCCATAAGCACGATGGTGAAACGCTGGCCTGCCCTTTTCACTGAAGATCAGGTATGTTCACTTTTCACTAAAGATCAGGCATGTTCACAAAAGAGAAGATAACTAATGACTATCTTTCTATTATATAATGTGTCTAGATGTATATTTCTCTTGTCCTCTTTAAGGAAAACATTGATATTTTTAATTTGAGGCATGCTGTTGACACATTTAAACATCAACATTTCAAATCATACAAAAAGGACATTCATTGGTGTTTTTCCAGATCTACTTTGCAGATGGCTTGCCTTGTATAGCTCAGTTGATCTTTTTGCTCTCTGTATTTTTCAGGTGTTTATGGAGTTCAGCAGGATTGTGGGTAAGAACCTCAAGCAGGAATCCTATGAGAGCATCGATCGGCACAGTCCTCGTCTCCTTGAGTTATTTCGTTCCAAGAGAGGGAATGTTGGACAGTTGTTGACACAGATTTCACAACAGACCAATGTAGGTCCATACACATTATGTGCTTGGCATTGTTCTTTACAGGTTTTGTAAAAACGTCATAGTGCCACTCTATTAGTTGTGTAATTCAGTTTCTTATAGATCATTGACTTTCTTATAGATCATTATTTATTTTTCATTTTAGCTATCTAACTTGTTATTCTGTTTAATTCCCAAAAGACTACAGAGCCAACTGCGATCCGGACACAGGTGCTCAGAGGGCTTCCAATCATCCTGGGGGACAACCCACAAACTTCTTCAAAGCAGGCTTTGTAAGTAAGCTCTTGCTTTCTTTTAATTTTCACCATGACACTCTAACAGTATATTGATTAAAGTTTTTTTTTTTTTTTTTTCACAATGAGAAGTCTAATGTATGATTGTGCTCTTCCTGTTATTCTTTATGCAAAGGAATCTGATGATGATGATTCTTTCCGTGCCCTTGACATCGGGAACTTCTATTGAGCGTGAAGGTGTGTGCCCAACACCTTCCCAGCATCTCAGTCCAGCTTTGTTTGAAAATCATTGAAGGGAGAAGTCCGTGATCGGGAAACATTCAAGATCTGCCCAAAAGCAATGTGCATTCTGTTTGGCTCACATATGCACTCCATCTTAACTGTCCCAAGACTATGAAGCTCACATTTCAGTTCATCCAACAGGTACTGCTCTCGTTAGGCCACACTGACCTAAAACCGAAGCTACAGACTTTGAAAAATCAGCTCGCAATGTAAAGAGATGTCAGCACTACTGTAATAAGCTGTTGACTACTTTTTTTTTTTTGCCACACCAGTAAAAACACTTTCTGACCAGTGGGGTGAACCTTTTTTATTTTCTGTAAAACAGGCCGACAAACAGGCACACGTAAAACGCAGACACACACACAAACAACAGACACATAAACACCCACTCACTACACAGTCCCACACACAAAAAACACTGACACATACACACCTACACACACTTAAATGTTGTAGGACGCGGGCTGAAGGATGTGACTTCTGTGAAAATTGAGAGGAGTTGTAGCAGAAAGACATAAGACATTGTTCAGTTATTGTTGCATCATCAGTCTTTGTAGATGGAGTTAGATATTGTTCTGATATGATAGTCTCTGTTGATTCATGTGCTGGCCTCCCTTCATTTAGGCAAATCAAACAGATTCTATTTGTTTGTAATTTTTTGTACATGTGAGCAGAGGTTTCTTGTGAATTCTGTTTTTTTATGGATTTACCACTATAATCTCAGGGCACATCCATGTTTTTTCTTGTAAATTTGTGATGCATTCAACACCCCCACATACAACCAGCATGGACAACACCAACAACCACACAAACAGCACAGACACAGACAACACCCACACACAGACACATTCAACAGCCACACACATAATTGTTTCAATGATTTGAAATTACCTTTTTCAGATTAATCATTTCAGGTTGGATGCGTTGATGTTGACCTGATGATAAGTTTGTAATAATAAGATTGGCTGTGTTTTGCCATTTTTCTTGAAAATAAAATGCATTGGAGCATTTAAAGGTGTTTATTTTTTTCTATCCAATTTAATTGAAACAATGTTTTTTTTTTTTTTTTTTAAGAAAAGGTAATTTAATGAGAGGAGAATAATAGCTAGTTATATTTAATAATTTTGAGTACACACTACTAACAAATATAAATACTAAACTTCAGGTTCTATGTTAATACAACTCAACATATTTAGTTTCAGCTTGTGTAAAAAGTTAACATTCCATGTTAGTAAAACTCAACATATTTAGTTTCAGCTTGTGTAAAAATTAAACATTCCATGTTAATACAACTCAACATATTTAGTTTCAGCTTGTGTAAAAACTAAAGTGGTATAGGGCAACGGGTTTCCATGTGATTTGCGAGTAAAGTCAACTAATTTGGGTTAAGAGTGTAGTTGACTGAATAGTGGCCACACCCAAAACACTACCAGCCACAACAAGGGACCGGAAACAGCAGGAGACTGAAGCCAGCAGGTGGAGTTGGCTGGAGGAGGAGTCATCGTGGGTCGTGCGTTCACCTGTACTGGGGAGCATTCCCCAGTACAATTATAATGCCAGTTTAAAGCACTGCATATGAAGAAAACACACAAATACACAAAACAAAAGCAAATGAAGAAAACAGCTTTGTTATCACAAGACAACCCAATACAGTGAACACAGCTGAACATGCTGCAAATACAGGCATACCAACTAAATACAGGAAGACACACAACACAACAGAAATGAGTTCAATCAGATAATTCACTTGGTAGGAACGAGCTGAGAGAGTCCGTTTTTTTGTAGTTCCAACATTCTGATTGCATGGTTTGATGTACCATAAAATTATAAGCTTCCTGCATCACTGACATAAGTGACATCATTGCATCAAGTAACACACTATTCAGAAAGCATGCAATGCTGATGTTATTACCAGTGACCCCTGTGGGTTCAGTGGTTTGCACACATGCCCTTGTTTTAATGTCTTTACACACACACACACACACACACACACACACACACACACACACACACCAATAGGCTGCACATTAGAGTAGTATATGTGTATGTACAGAATATTACTCATAGTCTTCACTAAAAGAAAACAATTTTAGACAGTAGATTATTATAGCTCAGACAGCAGAGCAGCCTAATAGTGTATTATATGCTAATGTATTATCAGAGGGGATTTAAGGTTTGGCATTACATAATCTGTGATCTGAGGCAATTACTGTGATGGTGCCTTTCCCAGTGTACAGGAAACAATCAATCTGAAGGTACTATTCTGTCAGCAGGCAGTTCACCACCCAGACACACACTCACAATCCACCGATTTGTTCCCAGAGAAAACAGAGAACCAACGATCAAACTCTGCGCCTGGTTCTGTGTTAAATGACCAGCTAAATACATGATGATGTCACGGTCTGCTGTGTTTGGACTCATGTTTATTTCCTGTTTTATTTTGAAATAACTTACCTTGTGTTGTTTTACTTCCTGTCTTTGTCCTGCTCATATGCCCTGCCCTAATGTGTTTTACCTGTGTCCAGTCATCCCTGCCTCCCTTGTGCATGTGTCTCTGTCTTTGTAAGTTTGTCTGTGTTGTTGAAAGATTAACATACAATATGGAAAATAAAGGATATATATCCAAATACCCGAGGACCTTTTGGAGAGGAAGAAGTACTATGGATCCAGCTATTTGTTTAGAACATGAAATTAGAAAAGCACAGATAAACAAAGAAAGTGTAGTGGCTAATGTGGGTAATGATGTAGAGATAAGGATTATTTATCAGGCTTTGTAGGTTAGTATCAAGGGAAGAATATAAAGATGGATTAAGGACTTTTTGCAAGGAAGATCCATACAAATTAGTTAGTTGTTGAAAACGGAACTCCCCAAGGGAACATATTAAGTCCCCTATTATTTTCCATAATCATAAGAGATGTATTTATGGAAATGGAGAGTGAGATGGGCTTCTCACTTTTTGTGGATGATGGGGCGATTTGGAAGAGGGGAAGAAATGTGGAATTCATTGTAAAGAAACTGCAAAGGGCTGTTATGAAAGTAGAAGAGTGGTTGTATAAATGGGGCTTTAAATTTTCAGTTGAGAAGACAAAGACAATGTTCTTTACAAGGAAAAGAATAAGTAGTGAAGTAAAACTAAAATTATACCATCAAGATTTGGTGAGTGAAACAATTGAAGTTTTTAGGGATATGGTTTGATGAGACAATTACATGGGCTGTGCATGTTCAGAAATCAGTGGACAAATGTAAGAAGGTATTAAATGTAATGAAGTGTTTAATTGGAAGTGAATGGGGGGGTGGGGGGTGTAACAGAATTGCTTCGAGTTCCATATGATCCATATAATATGGTTTAATTAGATCAGTGTTAGATTGTGGTTGTGTGGTTTATGGATCAGCAGCAAGCACATCTCTCAAAGAACAGATAGAAAGAACATACAGTATCAGTCTTTGAGGTTATGCACAGGTGCATTCAAAACAACCCCAACAGCAGCATTACGGGTGGAAATGGGAGACATGCCTCCAGAAATAAGAAGAGGTCAGAGCCAGGGTCATCCAACACCAGACACATTAAAGCCTTGTTGGGAAAAGGTCTTTGAGAGGAGGGAGACAAAAAGCTTTGGATGAACAATGAATCAGAAAGCAACAGAACTTAACATAGATCAATTAAACATCGGCCCAACAGTAAGTACCACTGTCAGCAATACCACCTTGGATATGTCCAGACACTACAGTAGAGTTAACATTACTAGAAAAGAAGAACAAAGGAATAAGGAATTAATTTACAATTCACATACCATATAGGCTTACATTGACAGTTACCATAGTTACATCCAGATATATACAGATGCATCAAAGATTTCAGCCAGTAAAGTAGGAGTAGCATCCCTTGTTCCAGAATTTAACATTACAGTTTTTTTCAGTCGCATTGGTACATTTCTCGAATCATTCCTCGACTTTAGCCATAGTTTACATCAGAACATCCCTCCAGAGTACACTGTTATATTGACAACACGACTAAGCAATTTGACTGTCTTATCCGTACACAATAACACAAGGACTTGTCATTCTGATGGCAGTGACATGTTCATTGACACAGATATTTACTTTTGAGAGATGGACTAAGGATTTTGAGCAAGAGACTGGCTTTTGCAGGTAATCCATGGTGTTTTCTATCTGTACCAATTGTTTTGAGAAATTCACTTACTGTTTTGCAAATGTCGAGGATGAGTCGAGAAATGTACCGAAGCAACTGAGAAAAACTGTAACAGTGATGTCTGCATGAAAGAGGAGTATCGTCATTCATTTCGCACTTCTTCAATTGCATGAATTGTTCTAACCCAGGTAGCAGGTTTAAATTCTACCATCCTTAAAATGATTGTTATCCTTTGCCAATTCATTAGGTGCTTATTCAAATGTATTAGCATTTAGGCTTTTGATGGTGCATATATATCATAAATCATGACACTGCTCTATCTACATGAAAATACATAAGCCACTTTTAAAGATAAAAGTGTTGGTATCAATATCTATCGATGATTTTGGCCCTGTATTACTTGGTATTGGATCGAGAAGAAATTTTGTGGCATCACCCACCCCTACTGGAAAAACGAGACTGAGAAAACCAACAGGCATCGCCATCATCAAACGTCACTGCTACATGGCAGTTACCTGAATGAAAGGGCCCTGTTGATTACCACTCAAACCTAACCTTAAATGTGATTTCTCACATTATGATAGCACATATGACTTACAATGATCAGTCAATTACATTTTTTCCTTGTGCATCATGACAGACTGAACTATAACTAGGACAAGGATCTGCACAACCCTTCGCATCAGTCTCCTCTGACGAGTAATCCAGCACTCAGTCTGCTGAACCCACCTCCTCTGTTTTCATTGCTCCTCTGATAAGTCCCCAGTCTGAAACCCTGCCAGCAGCTGCTGTCAAGAGTGCAGCAGTAAGAGTATGATTTAGTTATTAGTATGTTCCTCAGGAACAATTCAACATGAGCTGCTCTTGTGCTTCACTGCAGTCTCATGGTTTTTCTTGTTCTTCACTTGGCAGCCACCTCATGTCTGCTGCTGGCAGCTTGTCTGCCTGAGATATTCATGTTCTGTGTGTTTGGTATGACTGAGACCACATACAGCCATACTGTATATGCAGTGGTTATGGCAACAGATCAGACTTTTTGCCTTGCTTGTTGGCACGTCCAACAAGGCTTTGGAATTATAACATTTGTTTTTTTTCCATTTTTATTCCTCAGAGCCGGAGGCATAAAACGGGTTGTCTATCCGCCAGTCTGTCCCATTCTCGTGGACATGATATCTCTGTAATACCTTGACGGAATTTCTTCAAACTTGGATCAAACATTCACTTGGACTCCAAGATGAACGGATTAGATTTTGGTGGTCAAAGGTCAAAGGTCAAGGTCCTCTCATAAAACACTCTTTAGCTATTACTCAAGACAATTATGGCAAAATTTCACACAAATGGTTCATATTCTACATGACTCTGGATAAACTTTTTCTAGTTCTTTGTTATTTTAGTTAGACAAAGTTATCTGGACAACTATTGGCCATGTTCATCAATATAGATATTTAATGCATTCATGTTTTGCAGAGGATGAACCTTTTCCAGTCTGGACCCTCTCCAGGAGCTTTTCTTGCTTAGTCTAACCATAACCACTGATCAAACTGTCAACTTCATTAGCAAGATGAGATATAATAGCTGGCTGTCACATTTATTGTGGATACCCATGATGTAGAAGCAAAGTAGAGGTTTGGCTGGGGGTAGATTGTAGTGGGGAATGGTTTCAGGTAGTGCATGAGTGTAGGGTTTGAACACAGCCCTGGAATGACTCTGCCTCCAGCCAACTCCCTCATCAGGGCCAGGTTATAAAAAAGCACCTGCTGGCTTCTGTTCAGCCTCTTGCTGCTTCCTGTCAGTTGTTGTGGCTGGTAGCATTGGCTGCAGCTGTGCCTCCCTATCCTGTTGTTGACCTGTCCACCCATAGTGAGCTCCTCATGCCCTGTACCGTAGGTGGTTCACCTGCTGTTGTTTTGCCTTAGTTCTACATACTCTGTTTGGCCTCAGGGTTTATTTTGCTTTATTGGTTTTGTTTAAGTCAGTTGGGTTGTTTGTTCTTTGTTAGTTCTTTGGTTATTTATTTACTTGTGATGAATTATTTATTTTAGCACACATAAATTATGACAAAATTTCACACTAATGGTTCATATGTTATATGACTCTGGATAAACAGGGATGTAACCTGAAGCTAGTCTGAGTGGAGGAGGCAGACGACCACCAGGAGGTGATTCTAGTTCCTTATGTTTGTTTTGATTTTCAGGAGTTTCAGTCCCTGCTACTTCATATCATTGGTTCTAATAAAATATTTTGTTTTCAAAAACATGTCTCTGCCTTGTCAGTAATGAGCCTGTGTCCTTGCATCCACTTTACCAGCACCTAAGGTTTAGAGATAGTTTATCCTGGGCTGTGATTCCCCAGGTGGTGATGTTGGCCCCCTTTACCTCCATTTCTCCCCTCATTGTACACTCCACACCACACAAGCAACATTTCAATAGGGTAAGTATGAGGAAGAAGTAAAAATAAATAAATAAATAAAACAATCACATGCAAACACATACATATCAGCCAATAATGCTTCTACAAAGATGGGTTGGGCATTTAGTCATGTGGCTCCAGGCCAGTCATTGTCTGGGTTCACTAGCATTCTTAGCCCTGATTCCAATCTGTTTGATGCTACTCCACTTCATCGGTCCAAGTCACTGGTTCTTCAATCAGCAGACACGGTGCCACTAAGGAGGGCAGCACAGTCCTCTGTGCAGAGCCTGGCAGCTACAGGCTGCCTCTCAGGATGATGTTGCCACTGCAAGGGCCACTCAAACCCTAACAGGAGCCTCTCCCACTGCTTCTGCTGTATAGAGGTCAATATGTCATCCACAAGTAAGCCTTATGTGACCAATAGCCTGTTGACCAAAATGGAGAGGTATGTCAATGAGGTCAAACGGGGTGTATTTAATGAGAGGCTGTCTATCCAAACCTTTCCCCTGAGGGAAGTGGATCTCATTAGTGCCCCTGCCTCACCAGCCTTTGTGGAGTGCGTCTTCATGGTGTGTGGACTGCTGTCATCTGGCCTGAGAAACACCCACCTCTCTCTTTCTCACCTACCCACATGCACACACACACCTGAAATCTTACAGCTGTATTTGAAACAGCCGACTCAGTCATATAAGGACTTCAGTTGTTTTTAGCTTACAATGTTGGACAGAAGGCTATGTAAACATACGATAGAAAAACAAAGCACATCATCCTCCAGCTGGGATGTTACAGTATCATAGCAGCTGTCTGGCTGGCAGTGTACGACAAGAACATATGCACTTTAAGTGTCCTAAACAGTCATTCATTATTAATGATGCCAAGTACAATATGTGAGGTATTTTACTGTTAATTAACTGCAGCAGAGCTGCAGCACCTAAAAGTGTTGGGGCAGCCCAATTCGTTGATGAGTTCATTTTCAGTTGGTTCATCTAAATGAATCAATCCTCTTTTGAGTTTTTTTCATGTCATTTTTTCTCAGATTGACACGAGCTGCATGAGAAGCAGCAGGAGCACCAGCACAAAAGCTGAGTGATGAGCTGCTGTGGACGAGTCATGCGCAAAAACGTGTTTTAGCCAAAAATGCTAATATCAGTTCAAGTGTAAGCTTTATTTTGAATATTTTCACTGCTTTATCTAACATCAAACAGCCCTTTACTTTGGAACCGTTACTGTGCACAAGCGCAATATGGTGCCCACTGTATTGCTCCGCAGATCATCTGTTTGGGTCAGACAGAGCTATGCGTAGTTGCGCTGGTGTGTAGCAATAAGGTAGTTTGAAAAAATCTAGTTTGAAAGGAGAGGGCTGTGTCTCTTCTGGCTTGGGGAAATGAATAATTTTGTGAAGAATGGCCATCATCTCTTCCACTAAACTGTGGACCATTCTGCCAACTTTGGCTCTGGGCATGGCAATTCATCTGCTGTCAGTCTGTATGAAGTGCCACATGCAAGCCAGTAGAGACAGACAGCCACTTCAGTTTTGTTGCTCCGTCCATGTGGCTTTTGACGAGGCAACATCTGGACCAGTAAGTTGATGGTGTCCCTGAAGAGCCTGGAGACAGGCTGTTTGAAACATTCTTTGTGGATGGCTCCTCACTTTGGGTTGTCCAGGGCAAATTCACATCCACTCATATTCACTCACTACTGACTTTGACTTGACATTTATTGCAAATATGCCTGTAAAATTTGCTGTGCATTCTCAATACCTTCATTCAGAATGACAAAAGCATCAATGTGCTGGTAATTCTGCCAACACTTGAATATTATGGGGTACAAAGGGTCTCTTGGGGCTGCCTTGCTGGCTGTATTTTAATCTGTTCCTGGAATCCTGGACTCAATGACAAGACCACTGTTATTGATACTGTCTATTGGCTTCAAGAGTTTTCTGTCTAGTGCTAGACAGGTCACACTATGGTCATCTGATAATCTCATCCCCATTTTATACATCTCTACACCCATTTTTCATTTTAGCCTTTGTAAAAATCTGTGGTGTAAAAACCTCTTTCCTAGTAATAAACTCTTTCTCTACGACCATCAAAATCTTTTATAGTGCAGATAAGCTACAAAGGAGTGCAAGTGTGTGCACCCTGTGCCCGTTTCTTAGCCTGCTCTGTGTGGCCAAAATGTTTTTACTTTTCAGGAAAGGCTGCACTTTTCTTGTTGGGATGATGCTGTCGTAAAACCCCGCATGCAACGCTCTCTTCACAGCATGAAAGCTCTTAATTTCAGCGCCCAGCGAGTGGCTGTTTGCTCTGAAAAAAGAGGCCTGGTGGACATTTGCCTAAAGTCGCTCACAACCTTTAAAGTTACCCAGTAAAACCTGATTATATGATGTGCTGCGTGTGTGCAACCAGCTCTATCCACTGAAAGCTAGTGAAATTTCCCTGATGCCTTGAAATGGAATTCAGTGCTTCCTGCAAGCAATGAAACAATCATTTGCTCTTGAACAATCGGACAGAAAAGACTTAATTACAAATGAGACATTAAAGCAGTATGTGAAAAGTCAAGGTGTGGAAGTCAGGGGGGTGGAGAGGTTGTAAGTGAGGGCATGCTGGTGTACCACTTATATTATAAACAGTACTGTGGCAAGTCAGACTGAAAACTGCTTAAAGAAAGGTTAAACAACTCTACAGCACCGCTACATGCCCTTAGAGGTTGCAATGTCCATTACATTCCATAAAAGTAAATTGTTGATTAATTGTTCATATTTTTATGCCTTCACTTTCAGTTAGCTTCTTATTCTTTCACAAACTCAACAAACCAGTAAAGTCAGTACACTATAATCCAGGTTGTCCTGCCGACGAGATCACTGTAAACTTTCTGAATATCACTGCATCATTCTAACCATTTGTTCTTTCTCTCAAGCATATGAAGTGCCCGGGCTGTGTGCCTCTCTCTCTCTCCCTTCTCCTTCTCTATCTCTTTCCTGTTACTCCTTGCAGGTCCTCCCACCTCCAGAGCTGCAGCTGTAGAGTCTGGATCTGCAACTGCAAACCACCTACTGCCCCCATGACCCTGTTTAACACCTGCTGCTAAACCTGCTAAAATTTAATAAATTAATGATGATTATTATTAATGTTATTAGCTCTCATTACTATTTAATCAGTAGGTGCACCACAGTTGCCATTACATTACTATTGCTGTTACTGCCGCCACTATCACTATTATTAATATTGCTATCACTGTACGTTCTTGCTCTTTTCCTCTGTGCTCTCTCTTGCTCACTCTCTCTCTCTCTCTGCTCTCTCTCTCCCTCTCCCTCTCTCTTTCTCCAACCCAACAGATCGAGGCAGATGGCCGCCCACCATGAGTCCGGTTCTGCTCGAGGTTTCTGCCTCTTAAAAGGAAGTTTTTCCTTGCCACTGTCGCCTAGTGCTGCTCTTGGTGGGAATTGTTGGGTCTCTGTGAATGATATTATAAAGAGAAGGTCTAGACCTGCTCTCTTTGGAAAGTGCCTTAAGATAACGTATGTTATGAATTGGCGCTATACAAATAAAGTTGACTTGAATTGACTTGAGTTACTAAATAAAAAAATAAAAAAACACAGATTAGGGATGGGTGATACCACAAAATTTCTTTTTGATCAGATACTAAGTAATACAGGGCCAGAATCACGGATACTTTTTATTATTAAAAACACCTTATGTATTTTCATGTAGGGAGAGCAGTGTCCTGATTTATGAGGCTAAATCTTAATACATTTTAATGAGCACTAAATGATTTACCGGGAGTAGAAGGCTGTCCATTTCATATTCCTAAATTCTCAAAATTGTTATTGTCAGTGGTTTTTATCGCCACGGATGACAAAATCGTCCCATCCCTAATCATGATATATATCATTATCAAAAACATATACTGAGAGAGAAGATTTTGGCCATATCACCCACCCCTATGCAGGACTATTACAGGTTAAATGTCAACATTAGGAGGGTTTTTCTTCATGAAAAAAGAGATAAGTGAAAGAGAAAATGAGCTTTTTGCAGAAAAAATTTCAAACGGGACTGGATAAAAAACAAACTGAGCTGTAAACTGTTTAGTTCAGGAGGCCGTACTGAGGCGGTTAGTGAAATGGCAGCGATATGTATATTTGTTATATACATGTCTTACTGTAACAGCTTTTTTTTTGAGCACACATAACATAAGCTTGTTGCACATGTAACTTGTCTTACAAACAGAGTGCAGTGCAGATCTAGTTCAGTCATTTCTGGTGTTGTTAAGATGATCTGTGTTGATATTCATTGATAATCAATCAGTGTTCAGCACAAACAAACTTTTCATCTTGTTGGTCTTGAACTTGGTGAAGCTGCTCTGCAGTTAATGGCTGTGATATTCCACTGAAACATTTACACCATGTGTCTCTTTTGTGCATTGCCATAGCAACCTACAACATGAGCCTTTCTGTTCTGTTTCAGTGGTCCTCATTGATTTTATTTGCATCTTAATGAAACACTGATACCATCCTGGCATCGGGACTTTTGGAAAATAGCACTGGTTTTTTTAGATGTTATTCAATGGTTTCACTTATTAAATTCACAGTGCAACACATGTATGTGTTCTTTCATATAGACAAACAGAAACATGACTCTTTTCTCAAACTTTTACATAACTCTTGGCACATTGTTGTGAATAAAGATAAAAATGCAAGAACAGTTTGAAGTTAAATTCAAACAAGTAGCACAAGATGAAATTAGACATTTTACATCTTTAGAGCATGGTAGTCACAGTTAGCACTGTCGCCTCACAGCAAGAAGGTTCTCGGTTTGAGCCCCATGTTCTCCCTGTATCTGTGTGGGTTCCCTACAGGTTCTCCAGTTTCCTCCCATAATCCAAAAACATAATCTGATTCTAAAGCGCCCATAGGTGTGAATGTAAGTGCGACTGGTTGTTTGTCTCTGTGATGGACTGGAGACCTCTCCACGGTGTACCCTGCCCTCGCCTAGTGTCAGCTGATATTGGCTTCAACTACTAAATATGGAATTGATATTCAAAGACAACCAGAAGCCCCTAGATTTCCCCGTTACTATGAACGATTTGAAAACAAAACTGAACCCTCAAAAGCAAAAAAGCATTTGGGTCTGAATGGATACTAAACGAAATGGTGAAATACAGCACAGAAAAATTCAAACTGGCTATTCTAAAACTATTCAACGTAATTCTGAGTGTGGGATACTTTCCTGAGATTTAGAATAATGGTATTAGTACACCTTTAATTAAAAGTGGAGACAAATTTGACCCTCAGAATTAAAGAAGGATATGTGTCAGCCGCTGTATGGGCAAGCTGCTCTGCAGCATCAGCAACACATCTGACCATATCTTCACCCTCACCACTCTCATTAACACACATGTGCACCAAAATAAAATGAAATATATTCATGTTTTGTAGATTTCAAAAAGGTCTTTGATTGTATTTGACATGAAGGGCTCTCTTATCGATTATTAGAGAGTGGCATAGGGGGTAAAACCTATGATCTAATTAAATCAATGTATTTGAATAATAGATGTGCAATTAAAAGAACAAAAAGAGCCACTTACTTCAGGCAGTTCTGTAGGGGTGAAACAGGGCTGCAGTTTGAGCCCAACCCTTTTTATTTGAGCCCAACCCTTTTTATCATATATTTATACAATGGCAAGAAAAAGTATGTGAACCTTTTGGAATGTCATGGTTTTCTGAATAAATTTGTCATAAAATCTGATCTGATCATCTAAGTCAAGGGTATTGACAAATATAATGTGTCTAAAATAATAACACAAGAAAAATATCTGATCTTTCATGTCTTTATTGAACACACTCATTCAACATTCAAAATGGCAGTGGAAAAAGTAAGTGAACCCTTAGAATTAATAACTGGTTGACCCCCCCTTAGCAGCAATAACCTCAACCAGGCGCTTCCTGTAGCTCTGGATCAGAACTGCACATCGTTGAGGAGGAATTTTTGCCAATTCTTCCTGACAGAACTGCTTAAGCTCTGCCATATTCTTTGGACGTCTCATGTGTATGGCTCTATTCAAGTCAATCCATAGCATTTCTATTGGGTTGAGGTCTGGGCTCTGACTTGGCCACTCCAAAAGGTGGATTTTGTTTTTCTGGAACCATTCTGTTGTGGACTTGCTCTGGTGTTTTGGGTCGTTGTCCTTTTGCATCACTCACTTTGTAGAGAGTTTCAGCTGATGTACAGACATTCTCAGATTACCCTGAAGAATTTATAAACATGATAAACTTGGGAATTCATCTTCCCTCAATGATTGCAAGCTGGCCAGGCCCTGATGCAGCAAAGCAGGCCCAAATCATGAGGTTTCCTCTTAGTTTCATCAGTCCACAAAACATTTTGCCAATACCACTGTGGAGTGTCAGTGTGCTCTTTTGCAAACTTCAGGCGTGCAGCAATGTTCTTTTTAGTAAGTGGTGTCCTGCCGTAGATACCCTGCTTGTTCAATGTTTTACGTATTGTAGACTCATGAACAGAGATGTTAGCCAGTTCCAATGATGCCTTCAAATCTTTGGGCTGTCATTCGGAGTTGTTTCCATTTGTAGATTGTTTGCCTAACTGTAGACTGGTGAATTTCTAAAGTCTTTGAAATCACTCTATAAACCTTGCCAGCTTTATGTAAATCAACAATTCTTGATCGTAGATTCCCTGAAAGCTCTTTTTGGTAAGGCATGGCTCACAAAAACGTGTTCTTCTTTTGCAAAACAACCTCAAAAAGTTTGAGGGGTTTTTATCAAAGTAGCTTTAGTCCACACCCCCAAGCTCATTGTCTTAACGAGACTCCAGGTATGCTAAAACCTGACACCAATGAGCTTTTTTGAGGTCATTAATTCAAGGGTTCACATATTTTTTCCACAAGCACTATGAGGATTTTTTGGTTATTCTCAATAAAGACATGAAAGATCAATTTTTTTTGTGGTATTATTTAAGACACATTATATTTGTCAATACCCTTGACTTAGATGAATATCAGATCACATTTTATGACAAATTTACTCAGAAAACCATGAAATTCCAAAAGGTTCACATACTTTTTCTTGCCACTGTATATACCACAGCTCCTGGTGTGACTGCAGGACACAGAAGTCAAATGTCTGATGTTCTGATGTTTGCTGATGACCTGGTTCTCCTGTCTCCGTCCAGAGAGGGATTACAGCAGAACCTGGATGTCCTCCACAAGTTCAGTCAAACATAGGCCCTAACTGTAAATATGAAGAATACCAAAATATTCAATTTCCAAAAAAGATCCAACTCTCAGAAAAATAAATTCACATTAGGAAATTGAGCATATAAAACATTATACATATTTAGGCTTAAATATCAGTTCCACTGGACGGTCTGTTCAGAAGCAATTCTGAATGACGCAATTAATAAGGAGACTATGTGTTGTTTAATAATGTTATATGGTAGTGAAGTGTGGGGTCCACTTACCAGCCAAGAACTCCCAAAATGGGAAAAACACCTGCTAGAAGCCTTGCATGCAGAACTGTGCAAAAACATACTTTGAGTTCACAGACACACAGCCAATAATGTATGCAGGGCAGAACTTGGTGATTACCCTTTAATTAAAATTCAGAAGCGAGCCATCAAACTTTATAAACACCTCCAATCTAGTGACCCCCACTCCCAACAGTACAAAGCCCTTCAGTGCCACCAGCTGCTGCTGAAGCTCTGCCCACACACACCACAAACAAGCTGGCCACACCAAATAATCTCAAAACAAAAAGAAAATCATATCAAATATTGAAATTAAACCACCAAACCACAAAGTAAATTAGAATTCTATTTGACCCTAAACACACAGACACAGAGAGAGAGAGAGAGAGAGAGAGAGAGAGAGAGAGAGAGAGAGAGAGAGAGAGAGGCTGTTAAAATTACAGCTTCATTCTCTCCTCTCCAACCCTACTCCTATAAAGTTTTAAGGCTCTACATCACATTACCTCTACCTTTGCTGCTTACAGATAAATATCAATTCTCACAGCTGCTAGAGGTCTTTGTCATGTCCAAGTCAGTGTTTGACCAAACAACTCATCCATTGCCAAGTCAACTGGGATTTCTGTTTTGTAATGATGATTATTTAATTTGGTCTCATAAAAATCATAATAAAGGTTGGATAAATGTCATTCTTGGAAGGTTAAATACAGTTGTATCATGTGGTTTGTTAGAGTGGAAATGATAACAAATGAAAATGTGAATTAAACCAAATGGCAAAACAATGGAGATTTTTCAACCCTTTTATAATTACTGTACTAACCTACTGTTGTAATTTAACAGTTTTTAACAGGACCCACAATGCAGACACAAGAGACCGGTTTAGCACACTTTGCAATATTAAACAGGGCAATAACAGGGTCTCTTCTCTCCCAAGTATGTGGGTCCAGAGAACCCAGGAAGAGACGAAAGGGTAGACAAGGCTGGACGGGGCAGGTGAGTATGGCAGATCTCTGAAGGGTTCACAACAAACTAGCAAAGACTGGAGAGGAAGGCCGGTTTTAAATCAGGTAGCTGGCAATCAGAGTATATGATCAGCAGGTGTGTGAGGAGCAGCAGGTGTGGGAGGAGTTCGGCTGGAGAGCAGAATGTAGGTCAGCTACGCCCAGCCAAAGTCACACACAGACAGATGGGAGAGGAAAAACACTGGAGAAACAAGGGAAAATAGATCACTGAAACAAACAGGTTTAAGCTGGGAGATGTGGGTTGCTGGGAAGTTTTAGCCTGACTGCGGTGGGATTTATGACCTTGTCAATAACAAAAGGGTTGATGTAGCGGAGTGAGAGCTTCCTGGATTCAGTGTGTAGTGGAATGTTTTCAGAAGATAACCAGACTGACTGACCTTGTTCATATTGTGGGGCCGGGTTCCTGTGTAGATTGGCTGAGCGTTGGTTGTTGTCACGGGTCTGAAGCAGGGCTGCGCAGGTTTTCCTCCAGATCTTTTTGCACCTTTGGATGTGGTGTTGGACAGAGGGTACAGCCAGCTCAACCTCCTGCTCAGGAAAAAGTGGGGGCTGGTAGCCTAGGGTGGCTTCAAATGGGGACAAACCAGTGGGAGACCAGATCAAGGAGTTGTGTGAGTACTCTACCCATTCCAGATGTGTGCTCCAGGAGATAGGGTTCACAGCGGCCCTTGGTTTGGGGGTGGAAACCTGAAAACAAACCAGCAGAAGCACCCATAACCTTGCAGAAAGCATGCCAAACTTGGGATATGAATTGTGGGCCTCGGTCAGAAATGATGTCACCAAGAATGCCATGAATCTTGATAACACATCAGAAGACCAACTAAAGGGTACCTTGACAGAGATGAGTATGGTGAGGGGTGATGCGACCTTACTGTATTCTCAAATGAACCGGCGATAGAAGTTGGCAAACCCCAGGAAGCGCTATAGTTCTTTCCAATTGTTAGGGGTGGGCCATTCTGCCATGGCACGGATCTTCTCTGGGTTGGCTTTGACTTGACCACTCTGAATGATACAACCCAAAAAACTCAGTGACAACATGAAACTCCCACGTCTCCACTTTCACAAAGAGCTTGTTTTCCAAAAGCAGAGTTAGCACCAGACAGACATGGGAGACATGGTCTTCGAGGGATCTCTCAAAATGTTGTTTACAAGTGCCTGAAAAACAGCTGGGGTACTGGCGAGTCCAAAGGGCATCACCAGATTTTCAAAATGCCCTATGGAGGTGTTAAAGGTTGTTTTGAATTTGTCGCCTTCCTTAACACAAACGAGATGGTAGGCATTCTATAGATTGAGTTTGGAGAATATGGTAGCTCCCTGGAGGGGCTCAAAGGCAGAATCATGATCAGGAGTAATGGATACTTGTTTTTAAAAGATATATTGTTCAGCCCCCGGAAATCAATACATGGTCTCAGAGTTCTGTCTTTCTTATCACTAAAGAAAAAACCTACCCCTAGTGTTGAGGAGGCTGGTCGAATTATTTCAGCTGCCAGGGAGTCCGAGATGTACTTTTCCATGGCCTCCCTCTCCGGGCAAGACAGTTAAGGGGTCTTCCAGTGGTTCCAAGCCAGCTTAGACAGCAAGCTTGTGATCCAGAAGGTTATAACGACACCATAACTGACTGGGTTGCCGGTCGGACTGGTGAAAGCAAGGGTAGTAAGCCGCCTTCTCCTGACGATGTTCCCAGAGATGATTATCCAAATGTATGGCAAACGAAACAAGAGAGCAGAGGTTAGTGAGTTTATCTTGAGCAGTGAGCTCAACTTTCAACTGCTTGTTAAGTCTTTTAACAAATACCTCCAGCTGCTAAACTCCAAAACTCAACAGAGTAATCTGCCACAGAGCGGGACCCCTGCCAGAGGCTTAGCAGACAGTTAAAAGCATTACCAGTGTGATTTGGGTGTTCGAAGACTGACTTGAGTTTAGCCTAAAAATCAGAAAAGTTGGGTGAGCTGATCCCAGTGCTAGAATTTACCAATTCTGCCCATGCTAATGCTCTTCCCCTTAACAAGCCCATTGGTGAAAGTAGGCTGGTACGGTCCTGTACTGCGTACCATTAAAAGATTCAGTGGTGGTACGCAGTACTGGTAAAAGGGAAAGCAGCTGCCTGCAAAAAACGTTATGTCATCTTAAACAACACCTAGTCTCCTTATTAATTGCTTCTAAGTCATTCAGAATTGCTTCTGAACCAGTCATGTTGTGATCCATGTTGGATGGAACCCAGCTGCCTTTTATTATCGCTAGTTAACGTTAGCTCGATATTCTGCTGATATTGAGTGTTGTGGGGTTTAGCAGGCAGACATTTGTTGTCTGTCCCTCATAAAATGTGTAGCAGAATAAGTTGTCATGTTTCATGATATTCTGTTTTATTCCAAAAACACAGAGCAGCTCAGACAAGCTGTGTGTGAGGTAACGATCAGGGATTACTCTGCAACTCAATCAATGGTACGCGACTGTGCATATACATCTTTACTTCCCAAACACAGCGCCTGTGAAAAGGGCGTTTGATTTATATATATACAGTATATATATAAATCTGTGATTGTTTTGTAGATATTGTTTGAGAAAAAAAAACTTAATGAAAAACATCAAAGTAACAGCCTTTTGTGGAAGAATGCCAAGAAAATACAAAAAGAATAATGCAGAGAATAATTATTCAACTGTTTCAGGGAAAAGACAGAGATGATGAAACTGAAAATGTACTGGCTAAAGTTAGTAGAACAACACCAAGGGAAGATGGTTCAGAGCAAGTTGAGGGCCAGAGCAAGGAGGCACAAACTCAGCAAAAAGAAGTGGATGCAGGGCCTACTGCTTACCCCTCTATATGAAAAAAGAACAGTATGAACAGTTCAGGAGCGTCGAGAGTCTGATTGAACTGCAGCAAGCTAATTCTGCCGATTTAACACTAATTGTGTTTTTGAAGGCTAGTGTTTATGGAGACATGGAGCCCATTGCCTTTCCATTGGACCTGTTTGAACTTGATAGCCTGTGTGCTGCTCATATTTAAGAACAGCTTATGAGGTGCTTGTTCAAGAATGTCTTCACCACTGAATTGCTGCAGGAAATCTTCATTGGATTTTGCAGTGATGGGGCCAGTGTAATTGTGGGAGTGAAGTCAGGTGTTGGGAAGCTGCTCCAGGATGACTTCCCAGACATTGTACTGTGGCACTGCCTTAATCACAGATTGGAGCTTGCTGTGGACCGGGCACTGGATGTGACGGGCGAACAAAAGATTTACAGGCCTTCCTCGACAGCCTATATTCATTATATAGCCAGTAACCAAAAAACATGCGGGAGCTGAGTGAATGTGCTCACAACCTACACATCAACCTCAGGAGGATTGGAAGAGTGTTCAGTGTTCGCTGGGTAGCTTCTTCATGCAGGGCAGCAACTGTAGTTTGGCACTCTTATCCAGCCTTAGCCTCAGACCATTTCCAAGAGGCATCAGAGGATGATACAAGGGACAGCAGAGATAGGGCCAAATTCAAAGGTCTTCTATCTAAATTGTGCTCCGTCAATTTCCTGAAAAGTCTTGCACTGATGGCAGATGTTCTGACTGAATTGAAGAACTTGTCAGATATTCTTCACAACAGGAAGACCACACTCTCAAAGGCCCATGAGATCATGAAAATGTATGTCAAACACATTGAAAGCGTCAGTACGCACCCAGGACAGCATGCAGTTGAAGCAAGCCAAGCAGAATAAGTGATGGACTTTAAAGAACAGTTAAGAGTTGGCAAGTCTCCCATCATTGACTCTGCTCAGCTCATCCAAGCAGTGGCAGAGTATGAAAGAAAGACTCTTCACAACCACAGCAAACAAAGCACAGACTAATGTCACAGCAGACAGAAAAGAGGCTTACAAGAGCCTTATAAATCAAATGGCAATCCTTAACCCTGACAAATGGGACCATGACAATCCTCGATATGAAGAGGATGAGGTGAGGGCTTTATGTCATGTCCTACACCTGAATGAACAAGAGGCACACCTTGGGTTCACTGAATACAAGGCAAGTTGAGGAAGAAGTATTCCCAATAAAAAAGTACATTGGCCACCACTGACTGATAAAACATGTGCAGCATTTCACTGCAGACATCAACGGACCTGAGCCTCCTGAGGAAAAAGAGCCAGCTCTCTCTCTAGATGGCATCTGTGTTCAGGGACCAGTCCAGTTTACTGTTCAGGTGCACACCTAGGTATTCATAAGTGTGCACCACCTCAATGTCCTTCCCTCAAATGTTGACTGGCTGAAGGGTGGGCCTAGACCTCCAAAAGTCCATGACCATCTTCTTGGTCTTGGAACTGTTCACAAGGAGGCAGTTCTTGTCGCTCCATTCACTGAAGGCCATCGTCAGATCCCTGTACTCCTCTTCCTGACCGTTCCTAATATGCGCCACAATAGCTGTGTCATCCGAGTATTTCTAGATGAAATTCTTTAGTAATAATGATACATGTAATGCAAATAGTTTATTTGCTGTAATGGAGGTGTGGCTCTGGAGTGGCTCTGTGGACTGCCCGTAACAAGAGGGGTTTGGGTTGGTTTTTGCACTTGTTAAGGCAGGGCCAATTTCACTTTCATCATCCTTACTGGTACACAGAGCTTGGTGACATCAAGTTGTTGATGCTGCCAGTTGATAGGGCAAAACCACAATATGACGTTTCAATATGCCAGTTATTAGAGTGTTATAATTTACCTTGAAGCTGGCTACTTCAGTTCAAGTTTAAAACTGTTTGCAAAGGGAGTTTCTCAAAGGTACATAAAAAATAAATGGGACATTTACTTCTGGAATCCGTGCCAGTCATTTCTTCTGCTCCAACCGAGACTTGGCTACTTCAGGATAATGGCTCACCTGGACCTGAAGAATTCGCCACATGCATCAGCTAAGAGCTCTCAAGGTTCGCTCTCCTAAGTGGACATCATGTCATCTAGCATGGCCATAGGGCTTGGATAATGGCCCACTTCAGCCTGTACAACTTTATGGATGGTTTCTGCTGACCTTCCTACTGTGAATCTGGTTATTAAAGGTATGACTGGACCTGGGGACAGGACACACTGCCATTAACTTCCCTGTTCTCTCTCTCCCACACTCTAAGTGTTGACAGCTTTGCTCTTGCCTAGATACACTTGCCTGATCATTAATACTGATGGACTTTTAATCAGAGAGCTAATTGCCTCCCTACACTCAGAGCACAGGAGCCATGTTGAATACCTGAAGTTGGTAAACATTTACCTCAGATATCAGTGGACTGCACAGCAGTTGCTCTTTATCAAACATAATTCCTTAGCCTGAGAGCAGAGAGAAGCTGAGAGCCCAAATTAAAAAGTAACAGCAGGACTCTGATTGTTTGGTTACTCAGTTGACAGCTGCCATTTCCTCAGGGGAAAGAAAGGAGTTCTACTGGATGACAGTGATAGTGCATGCTAGAATACTAAAATTAGCTACAAAAATGTGTAAATGTACTCAAAATTCCTCCAGAAATCTTTAAAACTTAGACTAAATCCTCTGCTATGATTAATATTTTGTGTAACATGGTTTACATAAAAAGTGAAATAAAAGGAAAACTGGGGCCGGAAGCACGTCTATGCTTACTTCCTCACTGAGAAATCTGAATCAGGCCTTTTGCCCTGCCCACCACTGCTGCTTGCTCTAGGTTGACAGGTGAAAGAGCACTGCATACCAAGATGGTTAGTGGAGGTAACATGGGAGAGAGGTAGTTGAATCTGTAGTGCAGTATCAAGTAAAATGTATCAGTTACAGTAGAAATGTTGACATGAGAAACCGCAATATAGAAATAATACTTCATAGCGTAGAGCGCTTGTTGTGGCAGACTATATGAGTGAAGTCCAAAGCTTCCTTCACAATTTAAGTGAACATAGTGTAACAGTCTGTAGGTTTGCTGTAATGCTTAGTTGTAAAAGCTGTTGCAGCTGTCCATGAGTAATAGAGGTAAGGTGGAAAAAGTCCAGGAGCTGTTATTCATCATGTTCTGCAGAACCAAATATGTTTTAGTGTAATTTACTCCTTTTATATGTGATATTGCCAAATGTGGACATATATGCAATTAGCTACTAAGATTACTTAAACACTTTGTTACAAACTTTACTTTGAATTATGAAAGCTAACTGTGTTAGCAGCGTCCTTGCACGGTGCAGCCAGGAGCCTGTTTCTGTCAGCTTGCTGGTGTAGGTGGGCATGCAAATATTAACCAAAATCTGAAGTGCGTTATTGATTGAGGAAATTCATGAAGATCTTCCATCTCATTCCCTTGTGTATATGTCAGTCCCATGAAAAACATACACATTTTTATTATAAATGAGCAAGATCAGTCAAAGAACAAACCAAAAGGGAGGGTCTTAGAGAATATTAGGGCCTAAGGGAATATTAGCCATAACTGATTAACCATTTGTTCAATTGTACTGTATGCAGGTTTACCAAAATGCACTGGGGCAAGAATGAACCAAAGTCTGAAGTGTCATATTGATTGGTACAAGTTGGTGTGGCCTATCACATATTTCCTTATAACTTACGATGCCTTTGAACATTCCTGATTAAACTCAGTGGCGACATATTATGCTCCTGAACAAACAAACTGACTTTTGCTCAAATGTAATTAAGGGAGGACAAATCGCAAAACAACTAGGCAGTCACTGAAACACCGCACTAGCTAATGTTAGCTAAACTGTAACTGAAGGCTAAAGTTAAAAACTAGCTAACTCCCTGGATAGTGAGTATGGAGTAGTGAATGAGTGATTTTGGTCACAACCCTAGTTTCTCACTTTAGCCGTAAGCTACAGTTCAGCTAACAAATGTTAGTAGCTGATAACATGCCCTTTCATTTCCAGTGTTGTAATATATGATCTAATGTTAGCAACTGGTGCTCAGTCATGAGTAGTGATACGATGGAGGATTAGTTGTAGAGATACGTTTTGACATCAATGCACAGTTTATTATTTCAACTGGTGTGGTGGTTTAGTCCTTTACCTTTAACATTAGTTTTTATAACAGACACCCTCTTTGTTTTCACTAAGGAATTCAGGAGATTTACCTGGTTTAATATTGAACAATATTAAAATATATGTGTGCCCAACACCTCAGTTCAGTGAAGCACATGCCTGTGCTGTACTGGGTTCCCTTTAACCCTGGAGAAATAGTTGACCCCCCTGATTGTCATTGTATAGTTTGCACTCTGGCTAGAATCCACCAATTGCAGCTTGTGCTTATATTTATATTTCTGGACTCATAAACTAACAAGGTGCTTGTTAATTAAAGTTAGTTGTCTTTTCTTTGTTCAGACACACACAGTAAACTGATCAATCAAAAACACATCACATCATCATATGATATTACATATGATGATGTGATGTGTTTTTGTGCCTAGAAGTGAATTCAGTGTCTATGATATCAGAAAAAAATTGATTTTCACTGGCTAATTTATATGTGCAGAGTGTCAAGGACTAATGTATTCCGTGTTCAGCCTTCACAACATAATAGACCACAAGCAAACAATGTATGCCTCATCAGGAAGTGGTTGCCTTGTTTTTCTTTGTTCCATTTTGTTCTCATTTCCTGCTGCTCTGAGAGCACTGCTTGTTTTCATGCCCAGAATGATGCCTGTTTTCAGCCCTCTAATTTGCCTCCAACACTCTCATTTTAAATTCAAATGTTCTCTCACTCTCAAACTTTTTTCTGTCTCTCTCTCTTTCTCTGTCTGTCTGTCTGTCTGTCTGTCTGTCTGTCTCTCTCTTCAAAGCCCAGATGCAGAAACACTTAATCAGCCGGCTGTTGCTGAGCAGTAATCTGCGAGAGCTGTGCTGGCCTAGAAGAACAAGCTAGGGTCTGCTATTTTTACCGTGCCTCTCTGCGCTCCTCTCTGCCTTGATAATTGGGTGATGAAGAAAAACAGGAGCTTCGTCTCTGCTGCCCCAGTCTAAAGTCCCCAGATGCTTTATTTGACACAGTCTCTTTTCACTCTCACAGTGTTGGCTTGGCCTTGACCTGTTTGGGTATTCACTGCAGCGCTGCTGCTTCTGATATCCTCCACTCCCAATAAATGCCAATTGGCTTGGCCTGTTTCCCAGAGGGATTTTGTGCAATACAATCCACCATTCAGACAGCTGTGTAAATTCACTTGGGCATTTGATTATTTGGTTCTGCTTTCGAAATCTTTCATCTGCTGGTCCAAATAAGAGATTTTTTTTCTCCTATTCTCGTAAGACCAAACTAAATTTCTACCTTACACAAGTGCACTCAGATCTTATAGCCACATGTCCTCTTTAGCGCTTTATCTTTTGCACAGTACATGTAGTGGGGGTGTGGGGTGTGTGTGTGTGTGTGTGTGTGTGTGTGTGGGGGGGGGGGCATAATAACCAGTGAGTCCTAACATAGTCTTACTGGAAAGCAAGTAACTGAATTCTCCCATGAGACAACTTTTTAAAGATAATTTTTAATCAATAACAATCCACAGTCATATCAAATATGAACCATTCGTGTGAAATTTCTGTGTGAAGTCTTGAGTAATGTGTAAAAAGAGTTTTGTGAGGTCACACTAACCTTGACCTTTAACCTTTGACCACCAAAATCTAATTTCTCCTTCCTTGAGTTCTAGTGAATGTTTGTACCAAATCTGAAGAAGTTCAGTTAAGGGGTTACTGAGATATCTCGTCCACGATAATGGGACAGACGGAAAACCTGAAAACAATATACCTCTGGCTCTGACTGCCACCAGCATGGAGGCATAACAATAGTGAGTTGCTGCATACTGCAAGTGTTTTTCTTTACCTATTCAATTATTATCAGTATATAAATTAATTAAAAGTTACTTAATTTCCACAGTTTTGGAAATTATTATTTCATTGTGATTAAAAAATTGTGTTTATACTTGCTATTAAACTAATTTATAGACTATTCTTAGTATTAGGGTTAGGGTTATTAAGACAAACTTGAAAAAATGTGACTCTTTTAAAAGCATCAATTCCTGTCTCATGCAAAGTGAGGTTTTTGAAACACCCCCTGTATGTGGTGTGAACACTAAATAAAACACATTGGGGACAGAAAACTTTTCACATGATGGACCTTGGACATTGCTCAATTTTTTTTTTTTTTACCATGCTCCCTTAAATCAGCCACTGACTGACAGTAAAACTTTAAAAGCTTTCTGTGGGTAAAGTGCTTTCCTCTATAAAGCATTCATATTACACATTTTAAAAAGTATGCATGCAAGTTCATAACAGCTAACAAAAAATCCAATTCTTAAACGCCTCAGGGATTAAAGTGAGTTAATATGTGAATAATTCTGCTTTGAGCTCTGTGCTTATCTCCTCCAAGTACTCCTGTATCTAATAAGGCTACACATCCACTGTAGGCTTCATAATCTGAGCACTGTGCAGCTGAGGCCGAGCTCCTGTCATTAAAACCACAAGGCTCCTATATGCTGTTAAACTCTAAAGCTTCTTCCTCTTTCGCCATCCGAACTTCAGCATGTCTTAGGAAGATGATAGATAGCCATGCAACTTTCCATTAAACTAAGGTCCCATATCACAGTAGCTCGAGTTTTCTTTGTTAATCACCTGCCATGAAGAAAAACAAGAACAATGCAGGGAACCTCTTTCCTTCTAATCTATTACCCAAGCCTATCCACTTTACCTGCAGTGAGGCTTTTAGCAAGCAAGGCATTCATCATCTTATTAGTCTCTTCCTCAGAGCTTCCTGCTGGGCCTGCTATGGTGACCAGTTAGCCTCATTCAGTTGCAGCAGTGCTGTAAAAACGTCCTGACTCCCAGTTGGAGTGGTTGTCTATTATATATATTATCGAGTATGTTTTATTTATATATTGATCAATATGTGTAGAGCAAACCTCTTGAGCCTAGATGCTATTAACATTTTGGAATTTTTTGTTATTGAGTACAGAACTAGAGCCAAGGTGTTGGTTAGCTTAGCTTAGAAGTAAGACTGGAAATAGAGGTTCAGAAGTTCAAATCTAATTCAAAACTTCAACTTGTGGTTTTAGGAGGTGTTCCCTGCTGCCACAATTTCTTGGCAAACAACTCTTTCTCTGAAAACAGTATATCTATCCACCCAGCACTCTGTGCAGTCTATAGTGTGGGTTGTCAGATATGGTTGGTGAGCAGAGATGTTGATTTTATTCTCTGCAATGAAAAAAGTATAGCAATACTGTTGTTCATTCTGACAGTCTAAAATAATTTATTTCTACTGCTTCTTAGTGCAAGATTTTTGAATTGAGTTTGACCTAAGTGATATACAAGGTGGAAGTGACAGACAAATACTAACTAGTTCTTGTTGGTGTCAACCTACAATACATAAATTGTATGATTATATGTTTTAGCTTCCTGACATAGGTGTTAAAAGATCTCCCAACATGCACTGGGGAAACATATTCATGAACAATGCCTCAGTTTTATGTGTGTTATTTATGTCTGTACCCAGGGGCAGATCTAGGGAAAAATTCATGGGGTGGCAAGAAGTTGGCATGGAGACTCTAAAAAGTGTCAGAAGTAGGTATGCTGATTTAATCATAAACAATCACATATATCAGTATTTGATTGGAAAAGCCCCAAAATTAGGATATTTTAAGATTTTTAATCAAAATGAATTTTGTGGAATGAGAAAAACATTGATTAGACAAAAAAGCTGACCACAAATTACTGTACTTTGCACTATTAGATCAGTAGGGACCACAAAGTCTATGCAAAGACCTCTGCAATAATTATGCTAAACAATAAGCAAGTCTCATTTGTATTGTCATGCAGTTGTAGAAATTATATAAGTTATTTCCATTCAGCTGTCAATTATAAGCCCAACTTGAGTGCAATAATCATGTGATGTAGTGTGGTTGTGGTAAACACAGCAAATGGTGCTATGGTGAAGACTCTTCTGCCTCATCTTTATCTAACGTCGCCATCGTTGGGACACTGACAGGTTCAAACATGACTGACAGTGGGGGAGCTGGCTGTGATTGTTTTTTCTGCTGTAATGAGCACAGTGTATGATCTATCATATTTTCAAAATAAAAGAAAATTAATTTACTGACTAAAAGCTTTGCTTCAAAGTAAGAGCACTTCATAGAAATGTCAAAAGTACAATATTTGTAGTTCTAATATTTCTAGTAAGGTAAAAGTCAAGTTTAGTAAGTATAAATACTCAAGTACAGTACTCAAGAAAATGTAATTGTGTCACTTATACTTGGTGAACCACACATTTGTTATTGCTAATGATCCAAGTTACCCAGTGTTTATCCAGTAATGCTGACTAAACAGCAAAAGTTCTTTTCTCTGAGCTTGAATTTGAAAATGTGTTGAAAGTGCTAACTCTCAGGTACTGAGTTTTGAATGAACAGTCACTGCATTGCTGACTGATGCAGTTTTCTGTTTGGGGCTTGGTGCGAGTGATTTTGGTGCTTTTTAAACTGGGTGCTTTTCTATGTTGCACTTTTATGACTAATCAGAAATTTGGACACGTTTGTCTGGACAATGTGCAGCTTTGGAACAAATCATAATCTGTTGATGCTTATTTAACTAATATGATGCTTGTAGAACTGTTATACAAAAGCAATATCACACTCGAGGCTGTGACGTTGTACTAAATATCAGCACGGCTGTGATTGTCTTATGACGAAATCACAGCCGTCACTCCCTCTTGTGTGAAATTGCTTAAATCAAGCACTCAGCTACATTTGCTAGCTAGCAAACACGGTATGGACTTGACTGGCTTGCACTTTAAAAACTTTTCTTATTTATTTTTAATGAACTGAAAGTATCACCTCATTCCTTTGCTGTATAAATAAAGATAAAGCAGAACCGAAGCCACCACAATGAAGCTGACACAACTGTTTGTTTACACAAGACATGCGGAACATGTAGTTGCCATGATAGTTGCCAAAGGAGAAGCTCAGAGCACACTGCGTTCTGATTGGTCAGCTTCAGAGGGAGGAGGGGGGCCTTAAAGAGCCCTGAGCTCTAACAGAGCGTTTCAGACAGAGGGAATAGAGTACAATATAAAATGTACAGAAGAAGAAAAATAATGTCTTTTCAGAACTTAAAGCATTTAGTAAAATGGCCATAATACATCCTCTTAAGAGTGTATTGGTCATCAGTCCAAAAGTTGATGCTTGAAGATGTTGGCAGCACAATATAGAATAAGATAAGGGCAGAACAGGGTTGCTTTTGTTTCTATGAAAACAATACCTTGAGAACTACTGCCATCACCACTGCCATTGTATGACAGACTACCATCACTCTCTGCTTTTTATTACTATTTGTTTGACATTGATTTCCACCATGAGAAACAACTGGACGATGCTTGCCTCATAGTTTCTATCGATGAGCTTGTTGACGCCCAATCTGACACCTATAGAGCAAGGAAAAGCTCCAGCTACACAAACATGGGCCAAAACAAGCGAGTCCTGCCCCATCTGATTTGTAGCCTGAAAAGGAGCTGCAGTGACAACACCAACACCTTTTTGAAAAGTTCTGAGATTTTTAACTCGAAGCGCTCAGAGCAACTGCACAGAAAAGGCAGAGTGCTCTGATAAGAATACTGGTTGCAGCACTCTTTCTCTAGGAGGCTGAAAAAAGACACTGGTGCTCAGAAAATAAATACTAGATGGACAAACACCCTTAGTGAATATACATGGCCTCCATGTGACAGCAATGCTACAGTGTACTGTAGCTGTATCAATATATCCATGAGACCCCAGTTATAAATCCTGCCTGAGGGATGGGTCATGTTCCACTGAACTAAACTACTAGTCACTCATTCCTCCACTGTTTGCTCAGCCCTATGTCCAGACAGCATGCTTGTTTTTGTTCATTTGTGTGTTTGTTGGAGCTTTTCACAATTGCATTTGATGGTAGTTCACTAACAGCACTGTGAGAGGGGGATGTTTGAGAAACTATGTAAGTCTGGTTGAAGTCTGATCAGAACTCTAATACTACACCAAAGCGTAAAACAAAATACAAGAGAATAAGTAATTATTGTCTACATTGGATTAAATTGGAATTGGGGATTCTGTGTCAGAATATTTTCTTTGACACTGTGAATGACTTCCTGGAGAGACTGTCTGAAAACAATCACATCACCACTGTCTCTGTCGCTTTCACCCCACCACGTCCAGCCATTCAGGTTCGGTATTAACACTACTAATATCCTGTGAGGTCAGACAGCACATCTTATGAGCTAGTTTGAGTCCTGACAGACCATAAACCTGCTCTTAGATGCTGCAAGATAATTGCACATAATTGCAATGCTTTTTGTCTTGTTAGGGTGTAATAGGCCAACACGAGTCAGAGGGTGATGAGAAGGAAAATATCATGGGAGCCCAAGCCCCTCCATGGGATGTATCATTGGCACATCGAGGAAGTTGCTGACATCAAGAAATCCTAATAGTGGTTAGAAAAGGCCTGAAGGACCGTACAGAGAGTCTGATCATGGCAGCACAAGAAGAGGCCCCCAGCACCAGATCCTCAGAGGCAGGGGTCTAGGAGAGCAGACAGGACCCAATGTGCAGACTGTGCAAAGATGTCCGTGAGACAGTCCAGCACATAGTAGCAGTGTACAAGATACAAGCTGGGCAGCATACAATGCGTGGCATGACCAAGTGGCTGGAATAATGCACAGGAACATCTGTGCAGAATGTGGATTAAAAGTACCCAAGACCTGAGAATGACAGAGCTAAGATCCTGTGGGGCTTCAAGTTTCAGACTGACAAACAGCTGCTGGCTGGCTAACTTTAGCCTTAAGGTACAGTTTAGCTAAGTAATATTAGCTAGCTGATAGAGCACCCTTTCATTTCTAGTGTTGACTTGTCATTTCTTTACCAATATAAAATATCATATGATCTAATGTCAACAAACACTGGTGTTCAGTCATGAGCAGTGAGACAACGGAGGATCAGTTGTTGTAGAGATACGCTTTGACATCAATATAGAGCTTATCATTTCATTTTGAGGGGCTTTGGTGCTTTAATTAGTATTTTACCTTTTTGGCTGGACCACAACAGCAGGGGCCAGCCCTATAAGGGTGAATGTTGTCTGATGTCTGACTGACTGAGTGATAATATTTCCACCACTGGTAAACCAAATCCCAAGAGAGAGGAAATATAGTTCTTTCTACTCCACTATATTTAATTGAAGGCTTTAGTTAAACAAGCAAAAATACTGTGAGGGCTGTAACACTTCTGTCTCCAAATCAATACCCTCTTCATTCCTGACCTTCATTGGGGCGTGTGGTGGGACCTACAGCTTCACAGCTGACAATTTTATCAAGCCTAATGAATTGAGTATTCAGCTAAGACAAGGGCCTGCAGGCTCACTGGCCTTCTGAGGGACTGAGAACTGGGAGAAACAATGCAGACTAGGGCTTGGTCACTGCACCAACAGTGGGAAGAGGTTTGAAAGATTGACCAAGTTTTCAGTCCAATAAGTGGATGCCAGAAACAGTGATTGTCACTCCCTCCAGGAAATAGGCGACACCAAGATTTGTTGTTACTGATGGATTTATTCTTTCTCCTTCAAACGGCACCATAGTCATCATCGCCACCACCATCATCACCATCGTCGAACTATATAGACATAATATTGTAAAAAATAAACACACTCTCATAGTACAACAAACACAGAAATGTAAATATAAGCATATATGATGACACATAAAGTTAATAAACATACCTCGCTGACTGCCTACGACCAAGAGGGAATGAATGGACCAAAATAAATTCCAAAACGGGTAGTGCTTCACCTTTTTACCTTACTGTTCTGAATAACAAACAAATAGGCCTCCTGGGTGCAAGATCACTTTGTAACAAATCTTTAATAACTTATAATCTGATTGTCTCAAATAGCTTGGACTTTCTCATGATAACTGAAACATGGTTGACCCCAGTGGACTCAGCTGCCTTAGTTGAGGCCACTCCTCTTGATTTTAAACACTTCATTTCCTCGACCCTCTAGAAGAGGTGGTTTCTTAGCTGTATTTCATAAAAAGTGTTGTAAGTGCGATCTTATTTCATTTAGCAATTTTATATCATTTGAAACGCGAAGCTTTCTCATTTCTGGTCCTTTTCCCATTTTATGTATTTAGGTCTATAGACTTTTTTAGTTTTATCCAAGCATGACAGTGTTTGTTGTCCAGCACACCCCATGAGTGGTGAGATTTTAGATCTAGTGGAACCTCATTCAGTCAGTGAAAGGAGCAACACACTACAAAGGTCACACCCTTGACTTATTCCTGTCTTCTGGGTTCTGCCCAGAGAACCTAGAGTTAATACACGTCTTTGTACCAGATGACAAAGCTGTTATTTTTAAAGCCCTTCTTTCCTCCCCTGTTTTAAAATCCCACCCAATCATGTGGTCTTGCACTTTTACTGCTGACTCTGCAGCCATGTTTAGCAATGCTTATTCCAATTGGCCTTGCTTGATTTCAACCTCTTCTCAGAATCCAAATGAACTATTAACCTCCTATGGCAGTCACAGTCTTTCTATCCTTGCCAATATTGCTCCACTGAAAATCAGAAAACCAAGATCAAACACTCCCCTGGCAAAATGAACACACGTCAATGTAGAAAATTGGAATGGAAATGGTAGCTAACTAAATCGACTGTTACCCACAGGACCCTCAAAGAATGTATGAAAAACTACTAGAATGCAGTAAAAGATGTAAGATCAGCATATTTTTATGTCACAACCCAATCAATTTTGTCCTCAAGATCTTGAACTGAAAATGACTGGAGAGAGAAATTTGCTACACATTTCATTGGGAAAATAGAGATCATCCAGTCCCAAATTTCACCAGATCCCTGAATTCTTCCCACGTCCAACAACAATCTTGCCTCACTTTCCCAGTTCAGAAGCATTAACATCACATCATCAGATAAACAAATTAAATAATCTACTTTTAACAGCTGATAGAGGTGATTGCTCAGTTCTGGTACTTCTAGATTTAAGCTCTAAACTCTAAATCTACTACATTCATTCCTCTTCAATAGAACCTTCTCTGTTGTCATAGCAAATTCCTCTTCCTCTGTTGTCCATTTTAACTGTGGTGTACCTCAAGGTTCTGTCCCCGGCCCTCTGCTATTCTCAATATGCATGCTTCCTCCCAGCCAGATCATTCAGAACCATGGTAAGGCCCACAACTCTTATGAAGATGACACACAGCTATATGTCCCGCTTCAAACCAATAACCCCAGCAGCCTTGGTAATTTGTTTGACTGTCTCATTGATATTAAATGTTGGCTGTCCCAAACTTTTTAAAATTCAATAATTATAAGTTTAAAGTCATAATACTTGGTCCTATAAATTCTAGTTATTTTTATGCAAATCTCAGTTTTGATGAACCAGTCAAAATGTTGACTAGGCATGTTTTTTTCAATTCAGAAAGATTGCCAAAATCAGACCACTCTTGACTCCTACTGATTTACCCAAGGACATGCACGCTTTTATTTACTTGCACATTGACTACTGCAATGTACTTTATGCTGGCAGCAGTCAGAGCTCCCTCCACCGACTACAACTAGTGCAGGATGCTGCTGCGTGGGTGTTAACCAGCACCAAGTCATATGAACACATCACTCCATTACTTGCAAACTTGTACTGGCTGCCTGTTACATTCTGCGTTGTTTTTAAAATTCTACTCATCACCTTAAAAGCTTTAAATGGCTTCGCTGCACATTATATCAAGGACTTATTAACCCCATATGTGCCTTGGCATCTACTTAGATGGGTGGATTGAGCTCTCCTGGTTATTCCAGGACTCGGCTGGTGACTAAGGGTGACCAGGCCTTAGCTGTTAGAGCCATCAAACTGTGGAACAGTTTACCAGTTGAGATCAGACAGGCTACATCTGTAGTGTTTTTTAAAATTCTTCTTACACATCCTTTTATTGGGAAGCTCTTATAAATGTTTGATATTTTGTTGTGTTTTATTCTCCCATGATGCAGACAATCTATATTTTCATGTAACTTACTTTACTTTTATGATGCGTTTGTTAGTGCTAGATGAATAAAGAATAAATATATATACTAATAAAATATACAGCAAAATAGCAAAAATGCTTAGTCAAAGAGGCATCACTCGCACTCCGAGGCAAGTTATTTGTGGTGTAACTGGGAAAAGTTACAAGAGACTGTTTAATGTAGGATTCTTTTATTTTGAAAGTGCGAGTTTTATTTTGTAACTCCTTTGACCGAGGCTGGTGAGGTCATTTCTTGTTGAGCTGCAGTTGCAGCCATTTTTGAAGATGTCAGAGCATAGGTTCAAGTCATTACCACCTTCATCAAGACAGACTTCTATGTGGATTATGCCTTGCGGTCCTTCTCAACAGAGGTCGAAGCAGTTGATGTTGTAAAGAGAGCCCAAAACCTGCTGGCAGGTTACAACATCAAGCTCCACAAGATCACCTCAAATGAGGCCAATGTCATAAATGCATTTCCCAAAGAAGATCGAGCCAAGGGTATGGAAACTCTGGACCTTGCAGTTGATGACTTACTCGTCCAGCGCAGTCTGGGAGTAGCCTGGGATATGACAAGGGATACATTCACCTTTCACATTCCCGAGGCCCAGAAACCTTTCACGCGCAGAGGGGTGTTCTCTACCATCAGCAGTCTGTTCGATCCATTGGGCTTCCTGGCGCCTGTGACAGTCGAGGGCAGACTCCTTCTACGAGAACTAGTCTCTCGAGGTACAGACTGGGACACACCTCCACCTCCTGAGAAATTCGAGAAGTGGCAATGGTGGCAGGACTCACTGCAAGAGCTTAATGATCTGAATATCTGTCACACCTATGCCACATTTCCACTGACAAAGGCCAAAGGCACAGAGCTATGTGTCTTTTCCGATGCCTCGGTAAAGGCAATTACGGCAGTTGCCTACTTAAAGCTGGAAGCTGACGAAGGTTGCACAGAAGTCAGTTTCGTACTCAGCAAAGCCAAACTGGCACCTTTGGCAGAGCTTACCATCCCGAGACTAGAACTCTGCGCCGCAGTGTTGGCCACGGAAATTACGGACCAAATCAGAGAAGAAATAGGACTAAAGTTGGACAAGATCACGTTCTTCACTGACAGCAAGGTGGTAATGGGTTATATATATAATGAATCTCGAAGGTTCTACATGTACGTGAATAACCACGTGCAACGCATCAGACAGTCCAGCCAACTGAGTCAGTGGAGATATGTAGCCACAGAAATCAACCCAGCCGATCTCAGCTCAAGATCCGTGCCCGCAAGCCAGTTGCAAGGAAGGTTGGCTGACTGGACCAAGATTTTTGTTGGACCCTGAGAGTTCATCATCGGACAATATGGACTTTGTGCTGGTTAATCCAGACTCAGACATTGAACTTTGTCCAGAGGTCACATCACTCTTGACAAAGGTCTCAGAAAAACAAACGTTTTGAACGTTTTTCATCATGGGGTCGACTGACAAGAGCTGTAGCTCGACTATTACATGTGGCACAAAGTTTCCACATACCAGTACGTGATGCAGAATGTGTTGGATGGCACTACTGCAAGAAAGGCGTGACAAGTGCTGAGTTAACAAAGGCAGAGCATGTCATTATTAAGAGTGTGCAACAGAGTGTAGTAGTGTACAGAAGAGACAATATGCATTGAAGAGAAACGAGACTTACATGGGAGTAGTCCTCTAAAGAAGCTGCATCCTCTGACGGATAAAGAGGGTCTACTACGTGTACGAAGACGTGTCACTCATTCAAACCTACCTGCAGATGAGACTCACCCCATCCTTATCCCAGGAAGGCATCATGTTGCTGTGTTACTTATTCGTCATCACCATGAAAGGGTCAAACACCAAGCAGCCGATCTCAGCTCAAGATCCGTGCCCGCAAGCACTGAAGTACTGTTGAAGTACTAGAAGTACTGTTGAGTCTCGCTGCTCAGCTACAGCGCGTCCACAGATTTGCTTTGTTTTTGCTTTGTTTTTGTTGGATCACTCAGAAAACAGTCGCTTCTACCTGGGATAACCTGCTCTAGTGATCGAAGGACTTTTGTCCGTCGGGAGCAAAGGAGGAAACAGAAGAAAACAAGAACTCATCACTTGCTGACTGGTGAGCTAACTAGCATCTAGCTAACCGGGACAACAAACAGAGGACCAGGAAGCCACAACCAACAAACTCAAGCCGATCTTTCCGCAGCGGGTCCACTCGTGGGACCCCTGACGGTTAGTCTCCGTTGCCTGATGCGTTTCTCTGGTTATCTCTGCTAACGCCGAAACAACTTTGCGGGCTCCGAGTGGAGCCGCTGCGTTTTTACACGTAAAACTATGGCTCCACTCCCCTCCCCGCTGGATTGTATCAGCTGTACCCGCCTCACTCAGAAGGTCGAGGAACTAGAGGCACGGATCTCCAAGCTGTACAAAATCCAAGAGGCTGAACAGTTACTGGACACCATCATTTTCGGACCTGCACACAACGCCACCGCTGCTGGTTTTGCTTCTCCTCCGGTCACCTCTGCTCCGCTCGCTGGGCCTGCTGCCACCGCTTTCTCCCCCGGGGTTATTGCCCACCCTCCGCCGGCTGGTGAGTCCAACAACTCCTGGTCCAGCCTCGGGGCTCGACCTAAGGACCTGGTCAGCTCTACTCCGTCCGATGAAGATCCCTGGATCAACGTCGAGGCGGGAGGAAGGAAAGGGAGGCGCTCCTCTGGACCACAGCACTACAACATCCAGCTGGAGAATGTGTTTGCGCCCCTTGGCCTCCATCCTTTGGATGAAGAACCCCAGGATTTCCATCCTTCGTCTCCACTGCCTCGTCCAGCCACATCTGACCGCTCCTCTCACTCCTATCGCCGCTCCACACTGGTGTTCACTCCGGCACCACACCACCGTCGGAGCTCCAGGCCGGCTGCATGTGGTGCTGTTTTCTCTCCTCCACCTGCTGCGGCTGCCCCTTCTCCACCTGTTGCCGGTGTGGATCGGGCCGCTTCCCGGTCTGCCGCAGGTGGCCGCACTCGCCCGCGGCCGGCGGAGGGGCGGTCTGCGGAGCCAGGCTGGCGGCGCGGGGAAGCTCAGGCGGCGCGGGGCAGCTCAGGCTGCCCAGCCTCGTCCAGGGCACAAGCGCCACTCCAAACCCCGGCCTTCAAACACCGCTACTGAGGATATTCCTGACGACCGCTCCTCCGTGCTTGTTGTCGGGACTTCCATGGTCCGACATGTGGAGATCGGCAGGTGCACGACATCCTGCCATCCAGATGCGCTCATTCAGGAAATCAATGACGTCATCCCTCAGCTGCTGTCTCACCGTCCTTCCGTCTCCACTGTGGTTACGCATGTTGGCACATGCGACCTTAAGCTGGAGCAATCGGAGAAGCTTAAAGATGACTACATCTCCCTCATACACACCATCATGGACTCCAACAAACAATGTGTAGTTTCTGGCCCCTTTGCCCCCCCGTTTCGGTGATGTAAAATTCAGCCGACTCAGACACCTCCACATCTGGCTTAAAGGTTACTGCCAGAGCAAAAATATTCCATACGTTGACAATTTCACCTCTTCCACAAGAGAGCGGACCTCTTCAAACACGACCGCCTCCACCCAAATTTTGTTGGATCTCGCCTGTTAGCCTTGAACATTGAACTCACCTTGCACTCCTGCAAAGCTTTCTCTGGTTGACAGTTAGCTAATCCACACGATAAACATTCCAGTAGCACTGTCTCATTAATCCCAGTTATCACAAATGTCAGACCTATGAAATGCATTTTTGATCTCCCAAAATCAGCTAACCTTAGCAACCTTATCAATATTACTCTAGTCACCACCACCCCACACAGAAATGCACCTCAAATATTAAGAATGGCTCTTTTAAACGTCAGGTCACTCACAAATAAATCCTTTTTAATAAATGATCTAATTAGCACCCACAGTCTAGACTTCGCTCTGCTCACTGAAACCTGGTTAGATAGAAATGGTGCAGCTACACTCATTGAGACTTCTCCTCCCAATTTCAATTTTTTTCACACCACCAGAGCAAACAGGAGAGGTGGTGGAATTGCTGCCGTCTTTTCCGACATTTATAGCTGTAAGGACATTTCTCTTGGCGAATATAATTGTTTTGAATACTTAGCAATATCTGTACACTGTAAAACCTCAATCTTAATAGTCACAGTCTATCGTCCACCTAAAATGAAAAGTGGCTTTCTGGAAGAATTTTCTCAACTACTAGCCAAGGTCTCCACCGACTATGACTGCCTTATCTTATCAGGTGACTTCAACTTTCATATTGACAATGAAACAGATCCAGATGCCACTAACTTTTTGAGTTTGTTGGAGGCATTTGATCTCTCCCAACATGTCCGCGGACCCACCCACAACAAAGGACACACTTTGGATCTCGTCATCACAAAAGGACTTAATATTACTACACCATGTGTAATAGATGTAGCTTTCTCTGACCATTGTTGCATATATTTTAATGTATCTGCTTCTTCTGTATACCATAATGGTTCTCGTACAATCAAAAAACGCATTATCAACAACAACACAATTGAAAGTTTTCAAGGAACCATGAATAAGTTGTCACTGTCCAATGTATCATCAGCTGGTGATCCTGTGGACAGTTTCAACTCAAAAATACAGAGTATCCTGGACAACATTGCACCAGTCAAAACTAAATATGTAGAAAAACTAAAAGCTCCATGGAGAACTAGCGTAGAGGTCAGTCAGTCTAAAAGAAAGTGTCGCCAGGCAGAGCGACAGTGGAGAAAAACAAAACTTAAGGTTCATAATGAGATTTATAAGGACAAACTGAATGAATATAACAAAGCTATTAAACAAGCTAGACAGTCTTTCTTTTCTAAAATTATAAATGAAAATATCAATAACAGTAAAGTACTTTTCTCCACTGTTGACAGACTCATAAATCCACCATCCACCATCCCATCACATTTGGTGTCTACAGAAAAATGTGAGCAATTTGCTTTATTTTTTGATAGCAAAGTTAACACAATCAGACAAAACATCAGTGCCCTCAGACCAAAAAATGATCCTCTCCATCCTCTCTCCAGGGGCTCCAGTTGTTTTATGTCTCAGTTTGACCGCTTAGATCCTACAGATCTCTCTAATATTGTTGGTCAGCTCAGGTCCTCCACCTGTTGCTTGGATCCTATTCCAACAACATTTTTTAAAACCGTTTTCAATTGTTTAGCACCCGAAGTTTTAAAAATCATAAACTGGTCTCTTCAGTTTGGGATTTTCCCCACATCACTTAAAACAGGCGTCATAAAACCACTCCTGAAGAAAAAGAATTTGGATCCAAATGATATAGCAAACTATCGGCCCATCTCCAATCTGCCATTTCTTAGTAAAATACTTGAAAAAACTGTTTACATTCAACTCAAAAAATATCTCACATCAAATAGCCTCCTAGATATTTATCAATCAGGTTTTCGTCCCCACCATAGTACAGAAACAGCTCTCATTAAAGTAATAAACGACCTGCATATAAACACAGACTCCAAAAAAATATCCATTCTTGTTTTACTTGATCTCAGTGCTGCCTTTGATACGGTTGACCATAAAATTCTGCTAGAGAGACTCGAGAAATGGGTGGGCTTATCTGGTCCTGTTCTTAAATGGTTCAATTCATACTTACATGACAGGAAGTCGTATGTTTCCATCGGCGACTTCTCTTCCAAAAAAAAGGACGTCACATGTGGGGTTCCCCAGGGGTCAATTCTTGGACCATTACTGTTCAACCTGTATATGCTTCCACTTTCACATATCATCACTAACCATAATGTTAATTACCACAACTATGCAGACGATTCGCAACTCTACATTTCTCTATACCATGATGACTTATCTCCCATACAGTCCCTCACCCAATGTATAAGTGACATTAACAAATGGATGACTGAAAACTTCCTGCAGTTAAATAAAGACAAAACAGAAATACTAATCTTTGGTGCACAGACTCAAAGACTGAGAGTGGCTGAACACCTCAAGTCCCTCTCCCTGGAGAGTAAAACTGTTGCAAAAAATCTTGGCATAATCATGGATAGCAATTTAAACTTCAGGAGTCATATTAATCACATCACAAGATCATCTTTCTACCACCTAAAAAATATATCTAAGTTAAAAAGTTTTCTATCAAAACCTGACTCTGAAAAATTAATTCATGCATTCATAACTAGCAGATTAGATTACTGTAACGGCCTATTCACTGGCCTCGCAAACACAAGCATTCGACAATTACAACTAATTCAAAATGCAGCAGCACGTATTCTCACTGGTACAAAAAAATATCAACACATCACACCCGTTCTTAAAACCCTGCACTGGTTACCCGTCAAAAAAAGAATAGATTTCAAAGTCCTCCTGTTAGTTTATAAAGCACTAAATGGTCTTGCACCTCAGTACCTAACAGACATGCTAATTACCTACACACCAGTAAGACCCCTCAGGTCCACAAACACTAGTACACTAGTCATTCCCCGCACCAAAACTCAGGAAGGGGAGGCTGCATTTTCTGTTTATGCCCCACGCAGGTGGAACAGTTTGCCTGAGGCAGTAAAGACTGCCCCGTCAGTCAATCTTTTTAAAAATAGGTTAAAAACTTTTCTCCTCTTAACAGCGTTTGATTGAACGTGTGTGCGTGTGTGTGTGTGCGCTTGTCTACTCTGTGCTATTTGTATTGTTTGTTATTGTTTTGTTTTATGCTGTAAAGCGCATTGTGTCTGCCTTGTGCATGAAATGCGCTCTATAAATAAAGTTAAA
>NW_019174280.1:1547346-1568371 GCF_002260705.1 Seriola dumerili | reverse complement strand
AAAAAAAAAAAAAAAAAAAAAGCAAGGCACTTCTCCGAAGGCGCTGTGCGTGGAAGTGGCCTATGGATAGTGGGAGCAAAGCGAGCCATCAGCAGCCTTATCTACGAATGTGTGACATGCAGAAAATTGCGTGGCAAGTTGGAACAGCAGCAGATGGTGGACCTCCCCCCAGAGTGCCTGCAGCAAGAGCCTCCATTTACATATACAGGGTTGGACATCTTTGGGCCTTAGGAGGTCGTGAAAGGCCGGACAAGAGGTGGCAGTGTCAACAGCAAGAGGTGGGCAATATTGTTCACTTGTATGTCCACAAGAGCTGTCCACGTGGAAGTGATCAAGTCGATGAGTGCTTCAAGCTGTATAAACGCCCTCCGCAGGCTTTTCTCGATCAGGGGACCAGTGAATCAGCTTAGGTCAGATCGCGGGACAAATTTTGTTGGTGCTACCACAGAGTTAAAGTTTGCCACAGAGGCTCAAGAGGACAGTATCAATGCTTACCTACTCAGTTAAAGGTGCACATGGGTTTTTAACCCCCCGCATGCATCCAACATGGGAGGCAGTTGGGAGCGCATGATAGGAACGGCACGGCATATCCTGGACTCAATGTTGCTCCAAGAGGGAAGGTCGAAGATCACCCATGAAGTCCTGTGTACGCTGATGGCAGAGGTCATGGCCATAATTAACTCTAGGCCATTGATACCAGTCTCCTCAGACCCGGAAGCGCCTCTGATACTTACTCCAGCAATGCTGTTTACGCAGAAGATCGGGACTCCACCAATTCCTCCTGGGAACTTCCCTGATGCCAATCTGTTGAAACATGAATGGAAGAAAGTTGAAGAAAGGTGGCACGCCAAGAAGCCAAATCTCAAGGAAGGAGATATAGTGCTGCTAAAAGACAAACAAGCAAGAAGACCTGAATGGTCAATGGGAGTAATAACAAAGGCCTTTCAAAGTGATGACAGGCTAGTTAGGAAAGTGGACGTAAAGGTGGCCTCCCACCAACCCCCCAGGACTTACCTGAGACCTGTCTCGGAGGTCGTTCTACTCTTGGAGTCAGAGATTGTTTAGGTGGTAAGTATATGTGGCATCCTACGGATATCAGACGGGGAGTATGGTGTAACTGGGAAAAGTTACAAGAGACTGTTTAATGTAGGATTCTTTTATTTTGAAAGTGCAAGTTTTATTTTGTAACTCCTTTGAGTGAGGCTGGTGAGGTAATTTCTTGTTGAGCTGCAGTTGTGTGGCCATTTTTGAAGATGTCAGAGCACAGGTTCTAGTCATTACCACCTCTATCCATCCATCTTCTGTTTGTTCATGGGGCATCGCCAGTGAGTATATTTGATTTAACAATCTAAGAGATCATTATGGAACAATATTATTATTTGCATATTTATTTTGTGCGGTATTTATTTATTTGTTTACTTACCTGTACTTAGCTTATTGCTCACCTGTATCTTAATGTACTAGCCTAAGTAACCTGTAAAGGGGAAAGAAAGATTTGTTAATTAGTAATACATAAAATACTTACCTGTATTTTTGTTTTGTTTATTATTTCAGTTTTACCTTTTCTCCATTAAAATTACCTGCCAAGTACAACATGTCGCCTGTTCATTGGAGGAATACTTTTTGGAGGAATGAGTTTAGCTTGCTGTTTCATGCTTGATGAGAACAGTATATTATTAATAAACTGAAGGCGCTGAAGAAGAAATATCTTGCAATTAATTACCAAAAGAACAGAAGTGGAATGGGTCATGTGGTCTGTGAATTCTTTGAGCTTAGCAACAGTATTTATGGAGACTCAGCACTCGCAACCCTGTGCAACTCTCAAGTTCCTTGGCAACAACTTTCTCAGCACCGTTCTCATCTTTTTCGTGTTCCCCAAGCACATCTGCAGAGGAACACAGCGAAAAAGAACCAGAGGACACCAATGAAGAAACAACCACTTAAAGGTATAATGTGTAAGGTCATGCTTCTTGCTCCACCTCCATAGGGGGCAGCATTTCACCCCGTCCAGTTTGTCATATTGTTTTTTTTCCCCATGTTCCTTTATGATTTATCATTTATAAGTGCATTTATTGTTAATAGTTAAATTGTTGATAGCACTGAAACAAATTATGAGTACTTAATAATACAAACTATGTGTTTATTTACCTATAAAAATATGAAGGCAAGGGGATACTGCATGACACATGGGTGTCAGGCTACAGCAGCATGAAGAAGGGATGATGACATCATCACAAAGGCAGAAAAAGAAAATAAGGTTTATTGCCAGGTAGGTTTTTACTTACAAGGTGTTTAGCTTGGTGTTTGATGCAGTATACAATTAATTCATTTATAGGAAATAACAATAAAAAGGTAAGTTACTGCAACACTCAAAAAGATAAATATACATAGATACAAATATAAAGAAAATAAAACAATGAAAAAGATACAACACAAAATACTATAACTGTACAAACTAACTGTAACTATGTTGACAAAACTGCTGAGCAGGATGTGCAAAAGATCACAGTACAGACAATATGTATTCTACACAGGGATAATACTCCAAGTTGTTACTGTAATGTGGTTGTTGATTGATGAGGCCAGACGCAGAAGAAAAGGCAGGTGCTGGTCCATCACTGAGGAGACTGGACTGGACTTCTGGTCCTGACACAGACAAACATGTGATAGGACAATTAGTTTAGATCATACAAGTTCTTTATATTCAAACATGATAGGTCTGTTGTGTGTATATAATCAATAGTGAGGATAAATATGAATATGCTAAAATAAATACAGTATGAATATTGCCATGAATATGCTGAGATATAAGGAATATGACCACTAGTAACAGTATGAATATTATGAAATGTAAATGTAAGAAAATAAAGAGTAAACAACTAGAGGTATGATAAGAATTCAATGTACACACTGTATAACAAATAAACAATAGAGAGTAGTACCAATATGAATATACTGTGAAATACATAACCAATATAGGCAGTGGTATAATTGTGGTATTAATATTCATTATTATGAATCGGCAGTATGAACGTGTACACTGTGGCTCTGATATAATCACAGTGGTATAGACAAGTGGTGCAGAGTGGAGGCGTTGGTGTTGGTGGGACAGGTGGTGTCTGCACTGGCTCAGCTCCTGATAAAGACAGAGGTTTGCTGATATCTCCTCAGAAATGTAAAGGCCTAGTGAACTTTTAATCATACCTGATCTCAAAACAGTAATGTAAATTGGTTCGAATATGGTGAAGCGATTGACCTGTATTCACTCGGTCTACTGGATCCGTATGATCTCAAAGTACAGTCATAATAAAATAAGCCTAAAGTTACTGACCTAACTAGCTGGACAACAGCCACAGGAACAGGATAAATTCCACTAAACTGCTAAAACGTCTGTCGACATCATCATCATCATTTATGCCACTTGAAGTGTTTGTCAGTACTCTTTGTCATTAGTTGCACTAATGATACTTTTCATGACAGACCAACATTAGATGTTACCCACCAGTCTAAAAGAAAAGTTGTGAGTTCGTCATCAAACCTCATCTCTACTCAGAAATGTCTCCAGTGCTGGGAAGCCACACCAGGATTTACTCGTGTTTTCTTCTTTTCTTTGCCGATGAACGTGGTTTCTTGTCGGAGCGGTCCTTTGGGATGGAGATAAAGATCGCTTTCTAGGAGTTTCAGACATCTCTGTGTTTCTGTGATGCTAGTTGGGAGCTTTTTTTTCTTTCAGTCGGAGCTGTAGCATAACTTCAAGCTTTGGAGGAAGCTGTTCTTCATGGGACTGAGGGCAGACTAAACGCCACACTGACTCACATAGCATCTAGTGTCATAAAGTGGTATAATAACAAAGGAGGAGGGGTCGGGGCTAGCTGGTTAGCATGCTAATTTTAGAGGTCTTGGGCATGACATCATCACTATGGCTCCTTCACATTGATAGCGTTAGTTCATTTTTTGAACATTTTAAACTAAAATTCTGGCCAGATCTTACACATTGCACCTTTAAGATACACAGGATCTTGAAACAAATAAAGGCACAGAACAAGGTTGGACCAGCTGAGGAAGATAGACTGGAAACCACAATGACACAACCAGTGGAACTTGGTGTACACAAAAAACTTGTCTGTGACAGATTGTTTGTTATGAGTCATCATATTTATTTATTTATTTATTTATTTATTATTTTTATTATTACAACAAGAAGCCTATGTAAAGTTTGTTACTTTAATTATGTAACAAAAACACAACAGACATTTGGACATACCATATCTTAAATGTAGTCACAAGTTGTAACGCTCTTTATAAGTGCCCTGCACATAACTTTAGTTGAAATATTGGCTAGTTGAACTGTTGAAATCTCAGTCTTAAACATAGGTACGTAAATGTTGGACGCAGCAACGGTTGCCATGGAGACATTTTTCCAGAAGGAGTGCTGTGATCTGTAGGCAGCAGTGCTTTTGCAGGGACAGTTTTTTGATCAGGTAATCCTTCAGGCCAAGCCAGTCTTCTGTAGTCCGGCAGTCATACTCATTGTCAAATATCTAAGTGAAAAACGCAGGAAAGCAAAGTGTTGGCGTGGTGCTGAACACAAAAACATTAGATATAATGGTAATCGGGAACCAAAATGCCACAGACAGGAATGCAGCAGTTACTTACCTCCAGTGGGAGATTGGGTGATACAGGACTGTCTGGTGTGGTCACATTGTCATCACCACTGCTCGGCAGTATAAGATTAGAGTCTATGCCTTTTTCGGTCAGGAGCTGTTCAAAATCTAACTTCAAGTATTCCCATCAACGTCAACAAGAAAAACAATATAAAATGGCATAAATAATTATGGACCCCACTACCAGCTGCACCATGTGCAGTACAAGAAAACTGCTACATATCCTATGCTAAAAGTTCAGCATCTTACTTCCCATGTGAGCAGTGAATCTGGTCCTGCAGTGTATAGAATATGCTCACTACAGGGCTTAAATTAAATCAAGCATCCTCTTTTGTCATACACATCACACACAAATAACACAAACTTCTCTATCTCTAACATGCGGGGTATCTGGCCAGGAATGGTTCGATAGGGTCTCTGGACCTTGGGTGTATCTCCAGTGCTGTGACATAGGTCTATGGTAATACTTTTCAACAAACTTGCACTGGTCAGATGGAGTCTTGATGGTTGTAACTATGGAAAATAGAACAGAAGGGCAAAGATTTTACAGGATACTAGATTTCTTTTAGAAGAGCATAGTATGCGTCTCTTACCAATGCAAAAGTTGACATATCAGAGACACTTAAAAGGTCTGCATGCCTAACAATATCATAAAGTATCTTATCTTTTGCGTCCCTTGCATGGGCTTCATAATAAAACCTCTGTCAGAATCAGTATCAAATACATGAGCTCATGTGTTTTTTACCTGGAAGCTGGATGTAGCGATGGTATCTGAGTAAAGGCCCTCCTGTTTATTTAGAGAGCATTTCCTGATTAGAGGGTCTGTGACTTAGAGTTGGGGACTTTTCTCTGGAGGTTTGCTGGGAGGATGTGGCATGCCCTCCATCTTCTACCAGAATAAAACAATTTATGTGAGAATAACAATAACTCTAACTCTTGTTACGTACTTTTCAAATAACCTGGATTGCTACATGTAATATATGGATGAACTGTATTTTATGTTTTTTTTATTGTCTGGGTATCATCGGATAATCCGTGAGTCATTTGTAATTTAATAACAAAAGACCAAAAAAACCTTTTTAGTGTAAAAATAAAAAAAATGATAAATCAATCAAAAGGGTCTTGTTATGGTTCTGATTTTGGGATTTTGATTTTGGTGTAATCCCTCTCTCTCTCAGCAGGTCGATGCAGAGAGGCGGGGCCCATCGACTCGGGAGCGAGGCTAATGCGGCACACCTGCCTTCCCTCGGCAATTAAGTCCCTATTTAAACCACTCACGCTCTGGCTCCTGTGCGGAACTATTGCATTCCAGACCAAGCTCCTCGTGAAATTGCTTCCAAGTAGATCTTCCCCACTCGCCTGTGTCTCTTAGTGTTTTTCTATCGCAGCATTTTGCTAACAGATCTTCCAGTGAGTTTTTGCAGTCCTGGCTCTTTATTTTCTAGCAATATTGTAAGTCTAGTTTTTTCCCCCCTTTTTGGGTGATTTTCTGTTGGAACTTTTTGCCGTCATGGTTTTTTGTGTTTTTGTAGTTTATTTGGTTTTCCCCGTTTGTTCCCCGCAAGGGTGTTTTTTGTTGTGTGCTTTTGTTAAATAAATTCTTATTTTGGAACGTCTTTGCATCTGGGTCCCCGTTCCGAGTTACCCACGTAACAGGTCTGTTTTTGGTTTTTGGCCATTCCTTTTATCATTATTTTGTTTGAAACCAAACACCAAATTCATATGATTTTATTTGATTTTTAATTCTATTCCTTTTTAGTTTCCAAACAGAAAGCCAAAAAATCTAATTTAATAAACGGTTCAGTTTTGGGTTTTTCAAAATTCATTTTACTAAAATGTCAAAATAAAAGCCAACAGGATATTGAAGTGCAACATTAAGGAATCACTTGATTTATACCAGGATGATTTAGAAGATGGATGGATGGATGGACTACACTTAAGAGCCATAAGGCAATGGGGGGCAGTTTGGTTAGGGAGCCTCAGATTCAGTCCCTGCTCTTTGCAGACACTGTGGTTCTGCTGGCCTCACCCGACCAGGACCTTCAACCAGCTGGGATGAGAGTCAGGTTCTCTGCCTGGAAACAGTGGACTGCTCTCTGCAGGTTGGGATGGAGTTTCTGCCTCAAGTGAAGAAGGATGAAGGGTAGGGTGCAACTTCAGCAGCAAAGCAGGCGTTGTACTGTGTCTCTGCTGCTGCAGCTCTGTCTCCCTTCATAGAGTTTGCAGGTTACTGGAATGTTGGATTTCTATTCATTATTATTGGATTTTCTGATTTATTTTTTATAGAAAATGTCATTAAAATGTCTTGGTCTCCACAAGCAGCTGCTCAAATGGTTAAAAATATATATTTCTTCATTTCTGTGTCATATTCAAATTCAGTTTAAACATAGAAACTGCAGTGGAAGGAGTCATGTTACTGCTATGATGTCAATATGACATCAACAAGTCTTTTCTGTCTGTTTCTGCTGACAGACATGAGGAGTGCATGAAAATTGGCGCGAGGCCTAATCTCTAGACGCAGGGCAAGGACCGTGCATCTCATGCAGGCAGTGTGTCCACTCTAACCCGCTAACATAGGCGCCAAAATGAAAACCAAGATGTTGTGCAGCCGCCACGCATCGAGTGTGCCCCTGGCTGCTGCTGCGTCTTTGTGTCGGAAGAAGCCAGTTGAGATGGTTTGGACATCGGGTTCTTTTCATTCACCCTGTGCATCAACAGATTCTACCATTGTGTGTATAAAAACCAACTTAATTGTTTCATTTTGTCTCCAAATGGAGTAGCTGTAGCAGTAGCAGTAATACACTAATAGTATTATAACAATGAAATCTAAACAAGATAACTTGGATCTATATCAATATTTAACATAGATAAAATAAAAATAATGAATCAAAATTCAACTATTTTCATTCAATATAAAATCTGTCAAAAATATTACAAAGTAAAAATAGCAATGTGCAATATGTAAAACAATAATCTTAATAGTAATAGAAACACTGCTCAAGTAAATGTACAATCACCAGTACAAAGTCAAAAAGGTCTGCAGATGCGGTGAAGACATTTGGGTTTAACCGAAACTGCTGCCTGGCGCATAACCCAGGCCGCCAGGTTTCTGTTTTGTGTTGCCCATTGCACATGTGCAGTAGCGTTTTCCCACTAGCACAAGTGGCAACTGGGACAAATTGGCAGCAAGGATGACAGGCAGCTCCAGGGCTGTGGTCTAAAAGTCTTTTCTTCTTATGAAGGCTCCTCACTGAGTGAAACGAGTTGAAGTATCTGAGCAGCAGCCGTGATCACAGCTGCTCCACTTCTCTAAGTGATAAGGAAAGGAGCTTCAGTGCTTCCTATCTTATCTCCTTTATCAGAGGAAACACTGGACCTTCCTTTATGAGAGGAAAGGAGAAATGCCGTCCCACAATTCCTTGCTGCAGCAACATTTAAAGTAGTTTCACCACAGCAGAGCCAAATAAATGTTTGTGAGACCATCCAGAACTGATGGAAATCCTTATCTGATCCACTGAAGCCTGAATCCATAAATATAGATTCATCCTCTTTAAATCAGTCAGGAGTCGTCATGAAGAACAAGCAGATTGAATTTATAGTTAACAATATCATCATCATAACTAAATACTAAAGTCTATACATAAATGTTGTTTCACTAAATCCCCTCCCATTGTGTAAAAACCTAAACATTCATATTTTCTATTTAACAAATGAATAGAAATGTCAAAATCACCTACGACAGGAAACTATATACTGTCTAAAAATAATTTACTCTGATTCCCTGAGTTCCTTATTTCTATTTAATTATTATTTTTAATGACTCAACTTTCTCTACTTTCTTTATTTTATTACCACTAATTTATTTTTCTTTCATGTCATCTTATTTCAACATTTCAGTCCTGTTTGTTTTGTTTTTGTGGTGAGGAAAGGAGGATTTATCCTCCATGTGTTATAAATAAAGTTAATGCAGCCATGATGTGGAGACAGTAAGCTTCACCCACAGAAGCACTGGCCAGGTTATTGGTAGCAGTCTCCAGTGAAACAGCCCTGCCCCCTTTTAGAGCTGCCCCACTCCGTGTGGAAGTCCTGGCTCCACCCCCCTGCAACAGCAGCAGCCCAGTTAACACGTGCTAGTGGCAGGTCCCTCCTGTAATATAACTGCTCACAGTCCCAGGTACACTCTCACTGTCCCAAACCACACCAGTAGCACAGATAGGTCTGAGTCTGTCCTCTCAGATGGCATTAGAGATGTTATATCCTCCTAACAGTTAAACGAGTGTAAGTAACAGATGGTACATCACTGATAGATGTTATTAAAATTGCAGTACTACTTAAAACATACAGCCCCAATAATTTCTCCGACCTGTCACTTAGATAGCTGCCTTGTGTAGTGATGAAGCAGACATTTTAATCTATAAAATGTGCATAAAGAGTGGGAATAATGGGAGAAGCATTTGTTTGCATTTGAATATTTAAAAAACTTGTTTTTAAAAGGTTGAATCAAAGTACGTGAACTGAACATAGTTTGTTGCTGTGCTGTCTTATGTGAATGTCATGTGGATGACCAGAAAAGTACAGGAAATAATTGTAAGAACATGAAATTAGTATAATAGTTTGTAATTGTAATAAAATTTCTGAATTAAGAATAATGCAACATAATTACCTCAAAACTGCTGATAAAACATTTGTATCTGTCAGTAAATGAGTGGTGCAGCTGTGTGGGATATACATTATTAATGTGATGTGAATAAGATGTTCAGTCTGGATTTGTCATATACTGTATGTTAATATATGATGTACAGGTGCACATGTGAATCACAAATAAGTATCAGCAAGTCTCTGGAGTGTATGTTGACACACTCATCAATATGGATGCTTTTTATGTGCATCAGCTATTTTAGGTTATCCTCCCCTCCCTGTAGATGGCATGTTTTTTTGCATGACTTGGCGCTCAGTGAAGCCTGAAGAGTGCATCAGCTCTCAGTGATGGTCAGGTGAGACTGGGACTGTCTCTTCACTATTGTCACAGCAAGGCAGCGTTTACACAGAGGTGATCTTTTACCGGGAGAAAATTGAAATTGATGTGTAATGATGTTACCGTTGACTTTGAACTTTTAACTTGTGATGGTTGTTTGTAACGGAGCGGTGTATAATGATAAAATGATGTAATGATGTTGTAATGATGTACAACAGAGTACACTCAAAATTAACTTTACATGCTCAAATGTACAGTATCTACATTTCTCCAAAGTAATGTGTTTAAGTGTTTTTTATTACTTCATTAATTTATCTTGCTAAAATTATATATAATACATTTATCAATATACATTACTAAATTAAATTAAATTAAATATTAAATATTTTTATCTATTTTATTTATTAGTGTATATATAAAAGGATTTTACATTTCTATGGCAGCTCTCATTATGACTTGCAGATCTTATTCAATGAAATGTAATTCAGTAAACTTTATTTATCCTCGGGGGGCAATTTAAAGGGCACATAGAGTAGACTTGAAAGGTTCTGTAAAGAATCATCATGGGCACTAGATGTTGTAGTAGACCACCTGCATCTCAGACCAAAACGTTCTTCTCAGTCAGGAAGGTGTTACGAAGCTCAGTGGAAGTGTCCACTAAACACGCAACAAGAAGCTCAACTGAATAAATTTCCCTGTGAACACGAGAAACAACAAACACAGCCCATGCTAGCACTGTTGTGATATGCTCCTCAGACATGCTGACAGTTAGCCAGCTAGCCATAGCAACATTAGCTGAACACATTTATAATAGGGGCAGCTGCAATAGCTAATGTTATCATGTCTACTGTAGCAGTCACTAATGAAAACAGATATGTAGCATTATGTAGCATCAAGTCACTAACCCATGGAGGAGAAGAAAACCAGTTCTGAGTCCAGCCGGACCCTTTAGCAGCTGGTAGGGTTCTCCTCTCAGTAAACCAGGCCAGTATTGGCTCCACGGACTGGGACAGAGATTCAGCCTTGGACTGATCCACTGGGACGGGATGCACTGATGGAGCCGGTAAAAACTATATGGATGTTTTGATGGTCCACCGGCCGACCAGGATTTGAGCCGGTCGTCCTCAGTCCAGTCCACCTGTGCTCTGGTCTGGTCTCTTTCTTTGTCTGAGGCCTTTTTAGATGAAAACCTGGTTTCTTCTTCAGTGGAGGAAATTCTGAAGGTCACTCTCACCTGAACGCTGGCCTGCACTGAGCCATCTCACCTGTGGGCGGAGCCTGTGTGTTTATAAAGATGGGGAGGACCAACAGTTTAAGAGGAGGGACTCACATGCACATGTACGTGCACTAACATGCACACGCTGCCGTCCTGGCCACCAAAACAAAGACCAGAGACACTCAACACACACAGAGGGGGTGTGGCTTTGTTCTCTGGTCAGGACGCCATGACTACACTATATCTAGTGAAAACAGTTGTTTGTTGGTGTATTATTTTTTAAAATCTCATTTACAAAATCTTTAAAAAAAAAAACGCACAAATACACAACAAAGAACAGACAGCCAGTGCAAGACACAAAACAAAACACAATGACCTGAAGAAACAACAATGCAAAGAAAAACAACAATGGTGCGAATGAAACCTGTAATATAATGAGAAAGACAGTAACAATAACGACATGGGAGAATGACATCAAATCAAAATAACTGTACACATTAATAACTGACTGTACATATTTTGATCAATTGTTTTTTTTATTTGTATATAGCAAACTCACAAACAATACACTGTGAGAATTTATATCATGGCCATAGTAGAAAATGGAGATTTTTGATTGGTAGTCAGGTATCCACCTATATTAAATAGCAAAGCACTAGCCATAAAAACTATAATGATGCTTTATAATATGTCCAGTTAACTCACAAATTAACAGTGATGAAACTGAACCAAAAACTTGCCTTTGGTAAGTGCCCACGGTAGATGTACCATAATGCATCATGAGATTTATCTAAATTGAACAGAAGGCAGTGCTGCATGGACAACCTGGATGTCAGCATCGCACTGGTTCCCTCCACAAAAAGCCAATGAAATTTTTACATTGTCTTTTTGATTACTACAGAATACACCACTTTATGATGTTTGAAGCCTAAATACAACCGTCAGAAGTAAAAAGCTAATGTTAGGCTATAAAGTAACTACACCACGGTCACATGACTTCAACGTCTCCTCCACTAAACTTGTAGTTTGATTCATCTCTGACCTCTTCTACAGAAGCCTTTCCCCTGACAGAGTTAGTGACAGTTTGTATTTAAACTAAGCGAGGCTGTAAAGGTGGACTGGTGAGTACATCAGTTTTCATGTTCAACATGATGATGTTTAACGTCCCCGACAACCTCTGTAGTTTCATTTACACACTCGTTAATAACCGGCCTTTTTTAACAGACGTGAAAGCTTCAAGAAATCAGGACTGGGGTATTTACTGATGAATTTCATGTCGTAGAATAAAAGGTAAAAATGTCTTGAGCTTGTGTGAAACACAGACCTGATTTCAGTCATCTGACTGACACAGTAGCATTCATATTATGCTGAGTTAGTTTTTAATGGGATGTATTTATTGGTAAGGTAAGGTAGGTTTATGGGCTCAGTGGATTGTATCAGTGCATTCAGTTTCAAACACAGGCCCTTTTTCTCATTATTGTTTTAATAGACTAAAAAAATTTCAGTGTTCTTCTGAAATTTTTCCAATGACGTTTTTCATGTTCCAGCAGAGAGGAGGAGGCTGTCAGTGATGTCACCCAGTCAGTGAAGTTATACCTGAACCTGTCAGCCTGTCAGGCTTTGGACCCTGTTCCTCACCTCTTTAAACACACAAACTCTCACACACACTCATTCTCTGCACGATATCAGCACCAGTCGAACCATTTATCAAGTCTCAGACAGTTGACAAAGTCCAGCTTGCTGGGGCAGGCAGCGGAGCTGATGAAAAACGAGGTGATAAAAAGCTTTGACAGAAAGTGGGTCAGCCTGCTGCAGACCACAGAGGTTAGTACATCTGATGGTCCACACCGCTGATAGGCCTCATAATTAATGAACCTGTCGGCTTAATGCTGTGTGAGAGATTTATACACCACTAATCCCTTTATAAATGATCCTGCACTTTACTTAAACCTCACATGTCACAGCACTCAAACTGCTGTACAGTTTTTCCTAATCAGTCAATTCAACGTCAGTGACATCACTCGCTCAATCGCTTCTGATTGGTGCTTTGATTCTGATTGCATTCATGGTTCCCTATAATGCATGCATAAACTGCTCTCTAAGTGTAAAGTGCCTTATTAAAGAGAACCTTTAGAAATAAAGTTAGCAGGTGCTATTCCAAGCTGCACATGGGAAATAATGTTTAAAAAAAATAGTCAAATTTTAAGTCATATATTTTGTTTATGCTAACTATGGGTTTTTATTAATGTCCTGTGATTTCCTAAAGCAACAGTGCATGAGAGTAACAGAAAATGAATACCTGATCTGGCCTATAGGCAAAGGATGTGCACCAGATGTATGACCAGATGTTTCCTCTGTTTTCTTTTAAAGGTTTTCACTAATTGTAAAGGTGTAGCCCATAATTTTATTCAAAAATGATAAAAGATACAAATGTAAACAATCCTTTAAAAGAAGGTTTATGATGTTAAATTTATTTCTCTTTCTCTCTTACTCAATACTACAAATCCCACATGTATACAATAATGAACTTCTCCTACTTCTCAAAATAGTCCCTGACAAATGCAACTTATTTTCTCTTCTACTTCAGTAAGCAGCTGTTTTAGGAAATTATTGAGCCCAAATATAACTGTTTAAGCCAAAGATGTTATCAGGAGGAACCACTGGGCCTGGGGCTGTAAGCCACAGACAGGGTAGGCAAGTCAGGAACTATTGAGGAAGGGACTAACACATTGGTCATAGCCGTTTCTCACTCTGCGTTCACTCTCTTCTCAGTTCTTGTGTTCTTGTGAAACGTCATAAGTCTCAGCACAAGAACTGTTCCAATTCAAAGTCTACATCTACCCAAAATATCAAATATCAAATATCAGGAAGTGTTCTTGCTCTGTCTGTTTTATCCACAATGCATTAAGATTTCAAATATGTGTCAGTTTGTCCAAATAACGTCTGTTTGGACATTTGGCGTTTTTGGAGATGTGAGGACCATCCTGCCGGACGAGAGCAGCGGTCATATCAGCAGCTTGCTCCTGAGATGACCGGCCGGTCAGTGTGCGTCGTCGTCACAGTAGAAAAAGTGTTATCACTGCAGCCCTTTGGTCATTTACCTGTGGCTCTGTGTCTGTAGTGGTTTTAAACATGATAAAAATGACTTTTGGAAGATGAAATTTGATCTGAGTTGTAATATAATATTAGTTGCTGCTGGTTAGTCTGAGAAGATGGAGCTAAAAAAGAACATGATTGATTTTGACAGTTTAACATCAGCTCTGCCTCTGTGAGCTTCTGTACAAATACACCAGCACATCTCAACAAAAATAAATATATATAATATAATATATAGATAGTGCTTCATAGTAAAGTTCATTAGATTTTTCATATATATTACAGATTGGATCTGAAGTGCATATTTTACTACACTGTGTGGAGATGTGAGTTTAGAGGAGTGTGTCACAGCACAGTCTGATATAAGGAAGAATGCTGCTGCTCCAGGTACAAATGCTCCTCCTGTCCTCGGTATCTGGACTTCTGAGTTGAACTTGTGAAGTTTGAACTCCCAAGTACAGGAGTCCGGACTTGGCGTTCTCTGTGTTGAGAAACGGCTCTTGAATTAAATCCTGAATGCTTTCGTGTGCAAGCACCAACATCTGTCTTCTGCCTCATGTCAAGTCCTCATGTAGGTATGAATCATCTTCTATCAGTCTCTTCTTCCTGAATTTACTATTTAAATAAAAATGCTATACATAACATTTCATTACGCATACATCATACACATAAATATCTTATGATCTTAAGCTTTATAACTATTACAGCTTCTGAAAACATAACTTAGAACTCAGAAATAGATCTGTCCATCAGCTGGTGATGACAGTCGGACTTTAATAATTGTTCCAGCTGAAACATTCTGCTCAGCACATGAGGATTTCCATCAGCCTGGTCAGGCCGCTGTGGTCAGCTAATGACCTGATTTGGTTGTAATTACAGCTGGGACAAATTACCTAAGTGCAAATCCAGCATCAGAGGCTAGAATATGTGTCTGTCCACCCCATTAGCTTCACATCCTCTTCAGTCATTGATCTGCCATTTCCCAGAGCTGCAAAGTCAAGTAGATCAACTTAAGTGACTGAGTTAAAGATAAATAGGATAACCTGTTTACGGTCCCTGCTAAATCTTCTCAGCCCTTTAGACTTGAAAAAGGTCTGTGCTAAACAAAAGGAAAGAGGTGGATGTTTGTGATGGCCTTTGTTAGGTTTAGACAGCAGGCACAAACAGCCTGATCCTTTTCCTTCAAGGCTAATTTGAATTCTCCTGAGTCAAATTACAGTGGAAGACAGCAGTAAAGAAAATCCGTGAAGCTGTCCTCTCTAAGGACCGTGTTTCCTCTCACCTGTACTGTCAGTGGACTTGTTTCTCACACTGGTTTCTCTGGAGTCCAAGACCGTGAACTGCCAAGGGAGAGAGAGGCTGTGGGAGCGACATTATCAAGGATAAAGCCCAGTCCAGAGCGGAGCTGGCAGGTGCGCTCTCTCTCTGGGTCAGCTCCAGCGTCCCAGTGATTGTGTGTGATTATTTGTTTGTGCCAGAGGACGGATTTACTGTCAGATACACAAGCACAGGTAAGTCAGTGCTGAACCAGGCCCATGAAACCACAGCCACCCCCCCGACCAGAATCTTTCAAGGTCATAATGGATGACATTTCTATCTGCATTCATTCCTGCTTTGCTCTCTATTACTAATTTACATAACATGATAGCAACCCAACTCACCATTGGCGAATACCCCCTTCAGCATATAAATATATATATATATAAATATATATATACACACACAAATAACATAGACAATCAAATGACTAAACTGTACAAATCCTTCATCCCACAATAGACACACACGTTGTTAATTGCACATATATCACATATATATACACGCACACACACACACACACACACACACATACAACACACACATACAACACACAACCCAGAAAAATAATGTCTGTGAAACAACAGGTCTGTATTCAAAGTGTTACAAATGAATTGTGGTTTATTTATTAGTTTGTCCTGGTGTGACTGATATTACTAATTACATTGGTACTGTAGAGATACAAGTTATTTATTTGGGGAGACCTGTGGTCAAACTTCCCCCGCCCCATTAACGTCTACCACCACCTCTGAGAGTGAGAGAGGAGACGTTCTCATCAAGCAGAAGCCTGCACGCAAATGTAACAACTCTTTCTGATTGTCCGTGCTGCCCCCCGACAAAACGCCACCTTGGGTGGCTGCCCATGTGTCCCGTATCAAATCAGTCACCGCAACTCACTGCAGATAAATTTGTTCTTAACACTCAGAGCTAGCGGGTCATATATCAAAACATATTATGTTTAGTGTTCTTACGCCGGCGACAGCCAGGACCAGGTCATGTTGTTTTCAGGTTGTCTGTCTCTCTGTTCGTCCCATTCTCATGGTCATGATATCTCTGGAACGCCCTGAATTTCTTCAAATTTGTTCAAAAATGTTCCCTTGGACTCAAGGATGAACTGATTAGATTTTGGTGGTCAAAGTTCAAGGTCACAGTGACCTCACAAAACATGGTTTTGGCCAAACACAATAGCTTATCTCCCTCACAACTTGAGGGTTGATTTCTCTAAATTTGGTTCAAACATTCACCTGGACTCAAGCACAATCTAATTAGGTTCAGATGGCTGAAGGTCAAAGGTCACAGTGACCTCACAAAACACTTTTTATCCATAACTCAAGACTTCACAGCAATAATGACAAAATTTCACATGAATGGATCATATTGTATATGACTCTGGATAAACGGGGATTTAACCTGAACCTCGTCTGAGTGGAGGAGGCAGACAACCACCAGGAGGTGATTCTAGTAGATCTTTGAAACAACTGTTGACAAAACATGGTCACCTTGAGATAACAGCTGGGCTTTTCAGTGTCACATTATCGTCTTTAGCAGACTGAGTTAGCCAATTGTCATATAGTTGTACATTATATTTATTATATTATATATTCAAACATTCATTGCTTTTTGAGCACATTCACGACTTCTTGTTTATGTTGGTGTAGAAGTGGAGATTCATAGTATCTATAATCTTAATATTTAACCTTAAGGTTCATTCTTTAGTAGTTTTTTACTAGCCTTTTTGGTTTTATCAACAATATCACATAATCTTCATCAGTGGATGGATTTTGCTCAGTTGTCATGGAGACAGACTTGCTAGATGGAGAAGGCAACTGAGCAAAGTTTATCTGCTGAGAGAGATCATGTGATATGATTAAAATCTCCAGCACTGATATAAAAGGAACGGTTGCCAGGTTTTCATTCAAATATGGCAGAAATTTGACTTGAATGTCCAGACAACCTGCAAGAGAAAATGCAAATGAATACATGTTTCCATCCACTACTGTCAAGAATCAGGTGCAATCAATAAAACAGCCAGAGGTGCTAATTCTCCAGTCAGTGCCATTAAACCACTGAAGAGGTGGCTGAGACGACAGAATTAAAAGAGCTCCGGAACAAAAACAATGTTGACAACGTGATGGGAATGTTACATTTCTGTTTGTTTCATGTCTTTATTACAGTCTCCTCACAGCTCCAAACAGATCTCATGTGGCAGTATTCTTCCATCTCTCCAGTGGAGTAGAATAATGAGGTTATATATTTGCAAAGTCTGTTGTCCATTGCACTTTGTAGTGTATTGTTATTGATACACCAGTTTCTCTACATCAGCCAAGTGTTTTTGAGATATTTGAAATAGACACATGGAAACAGCAAAAAATAGTGGTCGTAAACGCATTTATCAATTTGTCACCTGCTGATTGAATAGGCAAAAAACTATCTCAAGATATTGCACTGAAACAAAATTTTGGGCAGATGGATAAATGGCCATCCTTCATCACCAGTGGAACAAAAATGAAAACTATTTCACAGATAAGTGAAATAAAGTATCTATCTATCTATCTATCTATCTATCTATCTATCTATCTATCTATCTATCTATCTATCTATCTATCTATGTGAAACAAAACAGCAAATGGATTTATATTTTGAAGTAGAGTACATTTGGACACCAGGAAAACACAGCCTGACAAACTGTAATTCAAATAAACAGTGCCAGATATAACAGAGAGAGGCGAGAGAGGAGCTGTCAGTGCTTGTGGAAAAAAAAAAGGATTCAGTAATGATCATCTACCACGGAGTCTGAAATTACGAAAATAAAGTCATAATATTATCGGAATAAAGTCATAATTTTACAATAAACAAAGTCTTAATATTATGAGACTAAAGTGTTAATCTTAGGTTTTTTGTTGTTTTAGAGGGAAATATCAGAAGCTTTAAAATGAGGAACGTGGAGCATCCTGTGAAGTTCAGTTTCACAAATAAGGAGAAACTTGATCTTTTGGCTCATCATCATCATCATCATCATCATCATCATCATCATCATCATGATCATCATCATCATCATCGTCATCGTCGTCGTCGTCGTCATCAGCATCATCATCATCATCGTCATCGTCATCGTCATCGTCATCATCATTATCATTATCATTATCATCATCAGCATCATCATCATCATCATCATCATCATCATCATCATCATCATCATCAGCATGAGGACATTGAAAAGACTGTGAAGAAACTGAGTCTAATCTGTTGTTAAACAGACAAACAGCAGCTGCCAGGAGCAACTGACTGTCCTTTCACCTGTTTTATTGGTTGATGTAATATTCATAAAAATGTTTTTTTTTCTCTTGGAATTTTACATTTTTAATTCTAGTAATATTATTACTTCATTCTTGTAATATTTCAGATTTCACTTTTTTTCTCAGTGTGGCCCTAATACTCTGTCATAATCATCATCTGCACATTCCCTCAAACAGCTCTGCTTTACCTTTCATGTGTCTTTTTGTGGCAGATGAGTGACACCTGCCACATCTGTTCCACTGCTCATTAAAATCATCAGTGGAAACGTCCATCTGCTCCTAGTGAATGAAGGTGCAGCTCACACATACACAGAGAGCTCTCCCACCTGCTGAGTCATTTCCCCTCCACTCAGTGCCGCACGTCTCATTGCTCTGTGGTTTATGGAAGGCAGTTCAGTCTCAAAGGTCAGAGCCACATTGTAAGCTTCAACTATCCTCATTAACCGTAAGTGTAGTGCAGAAATTCACATTCACTGTTTTGATTATTTGATGTTCTGCTTTACATAATTTTTACCTCGCTGATGGGAGGGAGGGGTGTATTTCTAAAGAGATTAGACAGTCATGTGGTTCGATTTGAAATCCAGTTGTTTCAGTCAAATAAATATCACTGGCCTGGCCCTAAGTTTATTATAACGTGTTATAGATCCTTCAGTATACTTTCACATGCTTGTTGAACTCTAACAACACTACAGCCTTCTCCAGTGATAGTACAGTACATGTTGCACATCAACAGCAATGATACATGATGTGGTGGACACAGACATGTGATGTAAACACTTCAGGAAATGCATTGACTTTGAAGTACAATGATAAGGTTTTTGTATAATATTCACTTTTTTCATCATCTTAGTTTATACATTCATTTAATCTTCATTAAAGACACAGCTGATCAAATAAAAAAAAAACAATGACAAAACCTAATGGAGCTCAGTTCCAGGTAGGGTGACCAGGCATCTCTGTTTTCTGGGGCAGAAAAAATGAGACCGTTGTAAAGAATATTTAGTCTTCAAGCCCTCAAATGACTCCATAGTTTCTCCTTTGTCCAGTTTCACAAGCTGCTCCAGACTCTTTGCCTGCCCGTTGTATTTATCTAATGTACCTTGTTACTGGCCAAAGTGTTGCCTTATAGTGAGCACATTTCTCCAGCCAAGCTGTGTATTTCAGCACCATGGAAAGCATCTGATTGAACCCTTCTCAGCCGGTGGCGTTCAGCACCAAGGACAGCAGCATATTGAAACACACTTTCACCATCATGTCAAGTATTTGGCAGAGATAATGTCGTTAATATTTTACACCCCTCCTCCCTTGTTTAACACAGTGATGAAAGAGCTTGTACCCTGGCTGTGTACTGCTCTCCTGGGCCTTTGAGCTGCCAGCCTCCCTGCAGAGTTTTGGAATTAGTGGGCGGTTTGGGTTTTGGGGGCTTTCCCACTAAAATCCCACTGAATCTCAAGAGACTCGCACTGTTCTTTCACAAATTTGTCCTCTTATACCGCAGTTATTACAGCTGTGTCACAGTTATTACTCCACACACAGAGTAATAGTCCCCCAACATGTTAGTGTCCTATTGTTTGCCACCACGTTCTGTTTCAGTTGTTGCTTGATGCTGGTCCTACACCTGTGACATTCAGGGGAAGGTGACATTAAGTAGACTAATGTGTCCTATTAGTGCTTGGTCAGCCAACCTCAGCCTCCATGTCAGTTTAGAGCTGACACTGGCTGTGGTACAGCCATTGCATAATAAATCAGAACATATTCCTGCTCTGTGTTTTAATGAGGAGGACTCAAAAAGATTTTCATCATTATATGTGATTTCACTTCTAAAGAAAATCTGCCTTGAGCCACAGTTACATTCAGTTTGGTTAATATTGGTTCAGTTAAATTTCACTCAATGTAACTGAAGAGGATCACAAAGTTTAATAGTTTAATATCATACCCTTAAAATATAAACTTTATTAAACACAAATACATGATATATTGACATCCTTTTAATTGAAAAAAAATATTATTATTACTTTTTGGCTTTGATGAATGTTTTGTGAACATCTTTTCCGGAACTGTCAGCTTGTTTATCTGCTTTCGGCCAGGGTGAAATTTTAAACTGCTCAGGTGAATACCTTAATTTTCTTTTCTTTTTTCTTTTTGTTACATGGTAAAAACACAGAGTCAAGACTCATGAGTAAGTTCTCTTGTGTTCTTCAGATGTGGAATGCAGAGATGCAGCTCACTCTATGTTCACTTTATACCAGTCTCATTAACTAAGGTTATAATCTGTAACTGTTCCATATTATGTCTAGAAACAACTAGACCTATCTTCTATATGTTGTTGAGTTGTGTTCTTACATTATCACAAATGTTTCCATCAATTCTCAAACCAGAGAAATCTGATTTTTAATCATGGTAACGTTTCATTGGTCTCCTGTCAGTGACATCATATCCTCTATGATCATGTGTCAGTGTG